>NW_028246003.1:0-91658 GCF_964263255.1 Lissotriton vulgaris
TTGCAATACAAATCGCTGCCATCAGGGGTTGGTGGGTGGGTCAAAATTGGCTCCTTGTTCCGTCTCGGGCTCACGTGCAACGAGGAGGTACAGCTTCCAAGCACAGGAACAAGAGGATGCTTCCTTGGGTTGTTGCTCCTTTTATTCTTCCTCGGGAGGGCGTGGACCCTCCTCCAACCGCCTACGGGGCGTGTCCAACGGTGTAGGTGTCTAGGACAACCCCTCTTGGGCGGGAAAAGGCGCGCCCCGGCTACGCCACTTCGGGCATACCAGCCGAGACACGCCTCCCGCCCAAAATGGTTTCCCGGGGGGATCGGGGCACCCAACCATACGTTCGGGGGGACCGAGTGGTCGCCCCTTTCCATATGGCCGGGATACCCGTCACCCCCTCCCAACACAATCCCCAAGAATGGGAAGATGGAAACGGTTCTTGAACTTTTGGAAGGCGGGAGGGAGTTACCCTCCCGGCTGTATTTATTAAAAATATGAAACAAAATTAAAACATTAAAATAACAGTTTCATATCATGTACAATTTCATTTACACATTACGATGTTTATTGGCTAACCTTAACATATCTCTAATACAAAGGTTCTCCTAGCCGATTCTAAAACATCCTGTAAATGCATTTCTCAAAATTCAAATCGTACATCCTAACGTTACGGGCCAACGGCAAGGTCGTAACCGGTGTCAGATCCCTAATACCAGAACTCCCCCCCTTACTTGTGAGGGGCGGGCGCACAGAGGACTGTACCTCTGTGCCAACTTCCAATTTCCCTTGTCTTAGCGGGGCCCCATATTTACTCAACGCCATCTTGGTGGTCGTCTGAGGACTCGTGTGAGGTGTCTAGAAGGTAGCGTAGACCCCCCTCCCACCCCACACTGCTTACCACATCTGCCGTCGCTGATGTCCTGGCCCCGGGAAATTCCAAGGAGGGGCCCGTAGCCCCTCCTCCCCAGGCAGGGGCCTATGACCGCCTTCCCTTTCGGCGGCCCCATCCTTAGAGGGTACCGCCTCCCCGTGTGAGGGGCCAATGGCCGCCTCCCCCCGGGCGCTCCCATCCATAATGGGTGGCGCCCCACCTCTAGGGATCTTCCAATTACTGCTCACCGATCATGACCTTACCGCCACAGGCCGGATAGTTGACCGGCTATCTGGACCCCCCACAAAACTCCTACTAAAGGTCATGGCTACACAAACTCTTTAACCAAGCTATGAAGTCTCCTATGAGTAAGACATTCCCCACCCGGGACAAATGGACCCCATCCTCCAGATACATATGGTCCCCCCGGATACATCCATGTGGAATACAATGCAATTTTCCTGTACGAAACAACCTACCCAGTTTGTTATTAACCTTCTTTACCGACTGATTCAAAGCTGACTTAGAGAGGGCCCCCCGCCACACCTTCCGAGGAATCATGTGTGACCATGCAATCGTGCACCCCGGAACCCTTCTCGCCAACCAACTTACTGCGGATAAAATTAACTCGAGAAGTACTCGTCGACCAATGGTCACCAAATCATTGCCCCCAAGATGCACTATGATTACAGATGGCGGTGACCTCGTCCGCCCTAACAGTCCCTCCATAAAACTTTGAAACTGGTCAATACGGAGCCCGCCCCTTCCGTGGAAGGTCACCCTGTACCCGTATTCCCCAGCCACGTGAATCATGTCACCTGCTTTGAATACGTCTGCGGCGCGCCTCACGTATGAGTGGCCAACGACCCACACCACTCTTCCCTCAGCCAGTGATCTTTGACCGCTGGTCCCCAGGTGTCGGGTCAACTGCACAGTCCGCCCCGCAAAGCCTGCTCGCGAAACTGTAAACCAAACAGAAAACAAGAAGCGTGAGTGCATGACATTAGCTTCACCACATGTGCAACCGCACATACCTTTTATAACAATTCGAGGACCAACGCCCCAACTGTTTCACCTTTTCAACACTCAGACCCCTGGCTGTAGCCTCTGTAGCAGCCCCTATCCGGAAGGAATGGGTCCCAAAATCGCTCGGGTTCAAGCCCGCTGCCGCGATTGCCATTGTTAACACCCGCTGAAACTGAAACCTAGTCAGTGGGGTGGCGTCGGTGTGCCTCAGCAAGCTTCCCCCCCATGATGCCGCCCTCTGCGCTAAATACTCCTCCACGCATTTTACCGGGCACATGGGAGACCCCGGAATCCGCTAGACTACCACACTGTCCCCGATCGCTCCCTGATCGGTCTTGGACCTGGCTACTGTCCCCGATCGTCTCCCCCTTAATTTGAATGTGTTCTCGACACAGACCTCCCCCCGTATCCTGCTTATTCCTCTCTACCAGTTCGCTTACCCGCATAGCCCCATGGAATGCTAATGCAAAAGCGGCCCGGAACAGCACGTCTCTGATTGAGATGAACATGTCGCAGGGAGTACGGACATTAACAGGGACAACCTTGCTAGACCTATCGGGTGCCTCTCATCCACTCTACGACCCTCAAGGCGTTGCCACCCACGCAGTGCCTTCCTTACGAGAAAGGACGATGTGGGGTCCTGGATGCCATGAGCCTGCGCCATGAAGGAAATGGCGGCCCGGTGCCTATTGGCTGTAGCCACTGATCTGCCTGCCTTATGTAATGATACCAGAAATTTCAGGACATACTCCTCCTGCCCCCAATGCTCCCCCCTAGCTGAACCCAAAAATGACCAATAGGAACGGAACGCTCCTTCATATGCCTTCCTTGTCCTGGGTGCTAGACTCTCTCCCACGAGGTTTTGTAATCCGGGGCACCGAGAGACCAGAGAGCTTCAGGAAATGGTGCCGCCACCAAGTCCGCTGAGGGCAGAAAACCCCGGAAGGCCTGCATATGGGAACAAGAAAGTGCATCAGCTGCCTGGTTCAGTACCCCCGGCACGTGTCTTGCCCTAAAGTGGACGTTTAGTCTCATACATAGCAGGACAATTTCTTTCAGCAATCTCAAAATCCATTTGCAGCGTGCTGCCTGATTATTGATACATTCAACAACGGTCATATTATCAGACCAGAACACCACAGAGCGATCACGAAACCCCTCTGGCCATGTCTTCAAGGCCACCAGAATGGGGAACAGCTCAAGAAACCCAATGTTACCTGTGAGCCCACCATCGTGCCACCACGCCGGCCATGTTCGTGCCGACCATTGATTACCAAATATGGCGCCAAAACCCACACTCCCTGCCGAGTCGTTCCACAACCCCAGCTCCTCGGAGGAAGCTGGCGGTTTGTTCCACACGACGCGACCCTTGAAATTCCGCCAGAAATGCCAGCCATATGCGCATATCCTGGCAAACCTCTGCTGACAGTCTTGTGCGGTGGTGCCCTTCCTTGAGGCCAACCATGGCTTGTGCGATAGAGCGGGAAAAGGGGCGAGCCATCGGCATCACTCTAAGGGCAAAGTTAAGCTGACCTACAGCTTGTTGCAACTGATGGAGAGTTACTTTTCTCTCGCCGAGGCACATTTCAAGCGAGGCCTTAAATTTCATTACCTTCTCCTTGGGCAAACGGAAGCACCCCTCTACAGAATCGAGCTCAATTCCCAGAAACTCGAGTGAAGTAGATGGCCCCACTGTCTTGCCTGGTGCCAGTGGCACGCCAAATCGTTTCATGAGATTACAGAATTCCCTCAAAGCCTGTGCACATTCCGTGTCCCCGGCCGCCCCCAGAAACAGAAAATCATCATGGTAATGCATAACCTGCGTAAAGCCCGTGGTTCTGGTGAACGCCCATTGCAAAAAAGTACTGAACTTCTCAAAATACGCACAAGAGATGGAGCAACCCATCGGCATACATTTATCCATGTAGTAGCGTCCTTGAAACACAAAACCTAAGAGACGCTGATCCTGTGGGTGTACCGGAAGCAACCGGAACGCTGACTCGATATCTGATTTAGCCATCAGCGCTCCGGGCCCCAGGCGATTCAAAATGGCGACGGCCTCATCAAAGGATGCATACCGCACCGAACAAACTCCCGGGTCAATCGCATCGTTCACCGAAAGACCCCTAGGAGCGGACAAATTATGGATTAACCTAAACTCACCTGGGTCCTTCTTGGGGACTACTCCCAACGGTGAACAAACAAAGTTAACAACTGGCGGGTTCCCATATGGTCCCGCAACCCGACCTCGGGCCACCTCCTTTGCAATCTTTGCCTGTACCACCGCCGTATTTTGTTGAACCGATAGTTGGTTTTTACACTGTGCTTCCCCCCGAAAATCCCCCGCTGGGATGTGGAAACCATATGAGAAACCGTCTCGCAACACCCCGGCGGAGACATGATCAGGGTATTCGTTCAGCCAAGGGATAATTCCCATGATGTCAACGGGAGTAGGTAACGGTGCCCCTCGGTCGATATTAGACCTGTTTGGCCCCTCCTCTACCTCCTGTATCACCATTCTTGGCTCTGCACAAACTCTCAGGGTGTGAAGACTGTCCGCACCCTGCACACTCATGCCTGAACTTGCATGTCCCTTGTGGCCTAGTGCACTTGCCTCTGTTAAAGCTCCAAAAGACCCCTTTTCTACCCGAGTTCTCATTATTCTTTGTGTGCTGATCACTGTTGGCGCCCGCCCGAAAGGGCGCCGCCAAATAATGGCGGGAAGGCTCCGCCCCATTCCCGCCAAAAGAAGACGACTTCGTCGTGTTCGGCATAACCTGTTTCTGCTAGGAAATGGAGTCGAAACAATCCCACGTCAGGGATGAGTCGTGCTCCTTGGCCTTACGAAATTTGTTATCATAACCCATCCATTGATTGCCTTCATACGTTTCATAAAATTCCATAATACGTGTCTGGTAACAAGCTAATTCCGACAATACTTCAGGCCTACGTTCCCCCATGATTGCAGTGAACATTCCAAACGCCCTGGCCCAATTAGCGATCGTTTCATCTACTCTGAAACCCGCCATTTTGGCACGCCATACGCTCGGATGCAACAACTCCTTCTGATTTTTAACGTGCTCTATCTCATAGTGATCGGTCAACAGTGAAAACATGTTCACATATTTATCCGCCCAAATCCTTTCTTTCACATCCATCGGGATATGTTGGACCACCTTTTCCCTCCTTGAGGGTAACGATCCCTCCCCCGCCATTGGCAACGGCTGCTTACCCGAACCAGTAGCTGGGACTGTTGTCGCTGCTGTTCCAACGCCCGACGTCGGTTGTTCCGAGGGAACCTGCGGGGAAACAAGAGGACAAGGTGCCTTTGCAGCATCTCTTGATTGCCGCAACTGCTTCATTATTAACCTGGCCTCCTCGGCCGTGTCTCCCGGTGCCAGAGCACCCTCGTTGTTCCTGCCTAACCACGCCGCCAACTGGGCGGCCAGCTCGGGAGGCATATCCCCCTCGTTAACAGGTGTAACTACCACAGGGATCGGCTGTCCCGCGTTCGGGATCGGAACTGGGGCCTCGACTGGACTGACCGGGCTCGCCGGAGGTGACTCGGGAACCGGGGCCTCCCCTCCTGCCGCCCTATTCCTGGCCCTTTTACCTCTCCCGGCAGGGACTACTCCCGGCAATGCTGGTCCGATGACTTTCTCCGGTCTACCCGTACCATTCATTGCCGCCATCTGCTTCTTCATGTTCGCCATGTCCTTCACCAGCATGCGAAGCATTTGTTCGGTCCCAACCTTCTTTCCGACCTTCTTGCCAGGCATCGTTCACGGATATTCGACTCGAGGTCCTGGATCCAAAGCTTCGGAATCACTGAAAGGAGAAACACAAAAATTAAAATTTCTCAAAATTGGCTCCTTGTTCCGTCTCGGGCTCACGTGCAACGAGGAGGTGCAGCTTCCAAGCACAGGAACAAGAGGATGCTTCCTTGGGTTGTTGCTCCTTTTATTCTTCCTCGGGAGGGCATGGACCCTCCTCCAACCGCCTACGGGGCGTGTCCAACGGTGTAGGTGTCTAGGACAACCCCTCTTGGGCGGGAAAAGGCGCGCCATGGCTATGCCACTTCGGGCATACCAGCCGTGACACGCCTCCCGCCCAAAATGGTTTCCCGGGGGGATCGGGGCACCCAACCATACGTTCGGGGGGACCAAGTGGTCGCCCCTTTCCATAGTTTGGCAAGAGGGGAGATTATTTTCTGGCTGGGAACACATATAAAACATTTTAAGTCGATGTGAAACATAGACTATGTTTCTGCATACATGTTTACTCATACTTTCCAGAAGTAAACCACTTGTAGAAGTCATTGTGTCATCATCCTCCTTCCATAGTCCATGAAACTGAAGCGTTAGGAATAGCTAACAGCATATACGGTAAAACTGGGATACCAGGAAGGTCCACCTTGAGAAAAAAATTGCTTAGGAGATGGACAAAATGAAACGTGGAGATGGGTAAAGGGTAAACAGATCAGATGTAATAAACGCATGCATTACCAGAATGTAAATGAGGTAATGTCTTAAATGGCTCATTCTTGAACTAGAGCTTCTTGAACTTTCATGTCCCTTCCTGTAATATCAAAAGAGCCAGATCGCATGTAGCGCTGACATTATGCCAAAGTGTCCCAAAGCAAATTACACTTCCCTCTGCACCTGCACTGTTTTATGGACCATGGTGCAGAGGTAAAGAGGCTGTCAGGAGGCACACAGACTGTGCGCCAAAGAGGGGTTACGTACAGTCAGATTGCCCTCCAAGGCTGACCACTGCAGGGACAAAGGGAGGTCCCATGATTTCCACAAGTATTCTCCTGCAGCTTGGTACATTCACTCACTGTATTCACTTGCAGTGGGATCTCTTTGTACAGCAGGCTGGGTGCTGCCTGCCAGGGCCGGCTTTAGCGCTGGTGGCGCCTAGTGCGACAATGTTAATTGGCGCCCCCCCTATCCCCCCCTTGACCAAATCCACCACAGATTCTCTCACTAGCACCCTTTCACAGTGGCCAAGTCTCCATAACCACTCTCTCTCTGAGATGCATTGAAATAGTTATATAGCGCCACTCATACCAGTAAAGGATGTCAGAGAACTTTGCATCACACACATATTACACGGAGACAATCAAACAAATGTGTGTAAATCAGTTTATCATAAATGTTACATAAGCCAAAGGACCAAAAGTGTAGGAGTCACATGTCATCCATACTGGTAGGCCGTATAGTTTAGGAGTGCTTGGTGAGGAGAAGAGTCGAAAAGAACCAGCATAGTTGGGAGTTTTCTTTAATGATGAGTCGATTTCTACCCAAATTAACATTTTTTGCAACATTACTCTATGCTCTAATGTATACTTTACACTGTGTATGCAGCTTTATGATGAAAGTTAATACCTCACTGTTCTATATGAGAACGTTAAGTTATAAATTAAATTTAAAAAAAGGATGTATCTTTTAAAAGCAGTATACTGCTGGTCGATTTACATTATATGCACTCTGTAATTTACATGGTACACATTCTTTGCATCAGGCATATTAACCCTCTACACTACATGTACATAAGTGAAAACATCAACTATACAAAACTCCAATCTCTCTCCAGGAAGAACATTAATCATAGGAGTTAACTTGACATTTTTGTGAGGCCTGGTAATTGCCGGAGGAAAGGAACGTGGCAGGAGGTGCTTTAAAATATAATAAACTCGCAAACACGGCCCCACAGGATGCCCAAACCCGGTGCAATGGAACTGGTCGTACTGCCCTGGAGCCGGCCCTGCTGCCTGCACTGTGAAAGAGAGAGTAGCTTCTACAAATAGCTGGATCTAGTTACACTTGGGTGCTATTCCTAGGGCAGCCGCTAGTTTGACTCAGTCCTGGGCATAGTTCCTTTTCTGTAATAAGGTGCACTGTGACTGTTTGCACTCAGTTTAACCTGTTATGGATATGCCATACAGCATATGCACTCATTACAAAAAGGGCCAGGGGCCACAAAGTATGGTCTGTAGGTTGCCTGAGGTCCGCATTCATGATAGAAAGGTGGAAGTGAGGTTTTTTGGGGGGGGGGGTTAGGTGATCGTAAGGAAAGCAAATCATGTTGTGGTCAGTGAATCATTGAAGTATTTTGATTGTTGCATTCCATACTGTCCTCTAAATGAAGCCTATAGTGTCTGGTAATGGCTCTTCCAGGTGCAACTGATATCTCTATTGTCTGTGCCTGTCAATGAGGAATACACAAAACCCAACTGTCTGCTACACCCAGACATGTCACCTTGAGGTGGCCTACAGGCACTAAATGGCTAGGCCAGGAAAATTCCACCTTTGTAAAAGTTGCATTTTCAAAATTGTAATTTGAAATCTGCCTTGAACTTGATAGAGGCTTTTTCCTTACAATTACAATTACTCCAAACATTATCTGGTTACCTACTTCCATTCGGAAATTAGAGCTTATTAAATGAAATGTGGTGACCCCCAATGTAGTCCTTGCAGTAGTAAAACACTTTTAAATGTGCTGAACCTTGCTTTCTGGGCTGTCCAGGACCGACCATAGGGATGACTTATATGTATTAAAATGGAAAGTTTGGGCTGGCAAAAGGGTTATTTTGAAGATCAAAAGAGAGAGGAAATGGGTTAATGTGGGGGCTAGTTCACTTCCCCTTAAAAAGTACAGTAGCTATCAAGAAAAACTGGCTCACACTTTTGAAGCTTAAAGTTTATGTGTGGAAAACCATTTGTTTCATATGAAAACCCTCACCCACCAACCTAGGTGGTGGCATGCTTCATCATCGGGTCCCACCGAAGGTGCTGAGTGCACCTCAGGTGATCTTCAACGCCTGAATTACAGCGGTGCAGGTTTTTGTAAGTGCAGAGTGGTGCTGTGAAAGTGAAGTTTAAAAACTGCCCTTTGGGTTCCTTTGAATAAAAGATTTGTTTTTAATAGTGGCCTTCTGGCAATATTAAAAATAGAGAAAATTGGATATATGTAGAGTTTAATTATGTCTCCAATATCCTGTAATAAAAGGTCTACATGTTTCAGCCAGACTACTATGTAAGCTGGCTTTCTTCAAGACCTATGTGATAGTGTTCTATGTGAATGGACATGATGGACAGGTGTAATTTACGTGACCAGTTGTGGTGCCGCACACACTAAGGTGCAGCGGAGGAGGGTAATGTGTCCTCCTTATGCTGTTTAAAACCTGTAATGAAATAAGACAAACATAACATAAACACACATAAACATATAACGATAGTTGCCTCAGGATTTTGATCGTATTGTAATCATCTGTGACATTCTTTGCGCCGTGTTTGACCATTTTGCAGATAATGCGGTGGAGAAAATCTATGTCGCTTGTGCACACATGGCGTATGCTACCGAGATATAGGCGCATTTGTGCTTATATTCGTAGCTACTGCGGTCTCAGTTATTTTAGAAAATAATGCTTACGGTGATCAATTCATCACACGCAGCATGAATCCTGTGAGAGGGCAGGAATGGTAGTCACGCTCAGAGTGTGAAAAAATTGAAAGTGTGTGACCCGTTACTAAAGGCGTTCTGTTTCCTGTTGGGACCCTTCATACTTAATCGGAACTATGGGCCCGGGGGCCCTACTTACTTCGTCAAGGTTGTCTGCCCGCTTCTCATACCTGCTGCGGCCTTCTGATCGGCATTCCGTCATTGTAGGGCAGTGCGGAGAGACTGGCGTTTTATGTACTATCTCCCACCATATTTCACCGGTAATTGGCAGTATTCATGTCATGGCGCTGGAATGTCCATTCACATCGACAATATCACAGAGGTCCTGAAGAAAGCCAGCATATGTAGTAGTATGGCTGAAACATGTAGACCTTTTACTACAGGATATTAGAGACATAATTTATACTCTACACATATCTGATTTTCTCTATTTTTAATACTGCCTGAAGGCCCACCATTAATAGCAAATCTTTTTTCAAAGGGACCCAATGGACAGTTTTTAAACTTCACTTTCACAGCACCACTCTTCACTTACAAAAACCTGCTCCGCTGTAATTCAGGTGTCAAAGCACACCTTAGGTGCACTCAGCACCTTGTGTGGGACCCGATGATGAAGCATGCCACCAAAGAGGTTGGTGGGTGAAGGTTTTCATAAAAACAAAATGGTTTTCCACACATAAACTTTAATCTTCAAAAGTGTGAGCCAATTCTTCTTGATAGCTACAAAAGGTTTATTTTGGCAGGGCAAACTAGTAGTTTAAATACTCCACACGCAGGGTGCAATGGCAGGCCTGAGACAGGTTTAAAGGGCTATTTAAGTGAGTGGCACAATAAGTACTGTAGGCCCATTTGTTGCAATTAATTTACGGGGCCTGGGTACATGTAGTACCACTTTACTAGGGATTGATAAGTAAAATAAATTTGCCAATTGGGGATAAACCAATTTGACCATGTTTTAAGGAGTGAGCACATGCACTATATCACTGGCTAGCAGTGGTAAAGTGCACTGCATCCTAGGGTGACCAAAAAAAAAGATCAGTAAAAATGTAGGAGGAAGGCAAAAGGTTTAGGGAAGACCAACCTTAGGGTGACAGAGCTAACAGCTACTTATAAAAGGATGGCAGACCCGCATCCCATTCATAAACATGCAACATTTGTTTCCAAGCAGATAGCAATCCATAAAGAACAGAGGCTACATTAAAAAAGGTTTACCAATTGGGAATACAACGGCCTGCTTCCCCGGAGGTTGACTGACAGGATCCACAAAGGGGAAGGTGTCCATCTTTGGGATTACATTAACACTTCAGTGGAGGAGTTAGTTAGTGATCAATGTTTTTGACAGGAATTGAAGTTGCAAACCATTAATTCATACCATAGTGACATGCAAACAGGAAGAGACTGACCTTTTGACTCTGTCTCCCTACTGATTTTCGAAATAGATTGCAAAACCCATTTTGAGAGAAAGCTTTCTTACAAATTGTGAAATGGGTTTAATACAGAGAAATACAATATTTGCTGTAACAAACCCTGTGATTTTAACAAATCATAGTGTTTACATTTAGAAAATAGTTTTGTACAAGTGGCCTCTTATCATTTATTTATTGCATTCATTTCTTTTAATACCCAGAGCTATTGAGTCAACCCAGATGTGTTTCTTGTACAATCCATTAAGAACAATAAGTTGATGTTCAGGCCAGAAGAAAGGGACTGAATTTGGAACCACGCATTTAGATGAAAAGCCAACTGCAACACATTTGTGAACACTTCAAATTGGTACTCCAAACTATAAGGGCAACTTTTTAAAATGACATTTTTGAGGTCTATGTTTCTCATGTAGTCCTACTAACCAGGGCAAAAATAGCTTTTGTATTGCAAAATCATTGAAAAACCTATGTTTCGCATCAATTGCTTGCTGCAACCCTCATTTCGTTGAAAGAAAACTAGTTTGTCATTATTCTTCAAAATATATACATATAGTGTTGCTAGAAATTGGGTTAGTGATTGGGGGGCTGAAACCCTTCTCAAGCAGCAGCCCCAATTTCTGTTAGGGTAAAGACTTATCAAACCCCATATTAACCTGTGCTTAACATCTGGCAGCTTGACACATACGCAATCAGGCTTAACTTAGAGGCAATGTGTGAAGTAATTAATCAGCACTTCAAATACAAATAAAGTGAAAACACAATTCAAAAAGAAATCTCACAGCAATTTAGAAAAATAGAGGAAATCGTAGGATTTCAGGTAAGGAAAGCACCTAAAATCACAAAGAGATACTTGTGGTTATCTGGTAGTGTGAAAACGAGTGAAAGTCACAAGTGCAAGCCGACCATGATGGAGCGTGGGCAGGATACAGAGACCAGATTTGTCCTGCTGAAAGACTTACCTTCAAAGGTGGAAGGGCCCCAGGGAGCAGGGAGAGTGTTGTGTATGGACATAGATGTAGTGTGAAAAGCAAGCCTGGCATTGTGAATGGTCGTTGCTGAAGCACAAAGATCCTGTCAGTCGTTGCTGAAGGGTGTTGCTGAAGGTGCGCAGTGACAGTAACCCGAGCTGTCAATGCTGTAGGGCGACATGCAGATCTTGCATTTCCGGGCGTCAATGGAGGACGCTATGGGACGAAGAGTTGGGTTTACTGGAACTTGATGCTGGCAGAAACATCTTGCTGTGAACGGGCAGGTTCGCATTTGCGAAGAGCCCATATGTCAGGAGAGTTCGAATGAAGCCACTTTGAGGGTCCAGAATCTGAGGGAAACCACTTAGGTGTCAGGAACTCATTCCAGCAAAGGCCAACATAGCTCAGGCAGGGCCACTTGCAGGTCAGCTTGACAGTTGGAGTCTCTGGAGCTCTGGAACAGGGAAACCTACTCTCTCTTCAATGAAGCAAAGCAGATTGCTTTTCCACATGGGAAACAGCATGTTAGCTGCTTCCCATGTGGAAAAGCAATGCTGTCTCCCACAGGACGGGTGAGCCGGCTGGGACCGTGGGAAGAGGGCCAGCCCCGGGGGATGGAGTCCCCGGGCTACAAGTGGCCCGGGAGGGGTGTGACACGGCCCCCCTCCCCAACAGTTAAAACATTTCTTTTAAAAGAAAATGGCCATTCCCCGGTGGATGGGGTCCCCGGGGGGATTAAGGCCTCAGGAGGAGGGTCACGTGGCCCCCTTCCACATTTTTTAATTTCTAAAAAACAAAATAGGGGGCTGGGGTCCCTAGTGCCAAAAACATAAAAACATTTTTTTTAAAAGACCGACATTGCGCCGGAGGCCACACCCCCTCCTTTTATCACTCTGCAAAAGTGCAGATGAGGAAATAATTTCCCTTGAATACTGGGGGTCCCTGGGGGCCAACTAGCCCACCATGTGCTTCCAGTGAGTGCCACTACACTGCATTGCAGAGAGGTGTTCTAGGCCATGCCCCTTTTTACATCTCTCTGCCACGGAGCTCTGGGGCGCTTAATGGATGTACCTAGTGGGCTACTTGGACCCTCGGGACGCTCAGGATTGAAGGGGAATTATTTCCCCAACTTGAAACGCACCACAGGGCGTGTTTGCACAGCGGGAAGGGAGGGGATGGTGTAGGAAAGTGGTGCTATTTATACTGGACCGAAGTAAAATCAGCCGAACTACGAATTTCGATTTACTCACCTGTTATCAGGAGAGACCTTAGTGCTGCATCTTTGAGCCTAGTACTGATCCTGAAAAGTAATTCTAACCGTACTTACCAGTAACTTGAGTTTCCTTCCATAGGATATCATTGCCTGCTTTTTGCTGAAAAAGTTTCTATGTGTTTATTTTTGAAACTTACAAATATTCCTCTAAAATCAGCCGAACTACGAATTCCGATTTACTCACCTGTTATCATGAGAGAACTCAGTGTACTTACCGGGGGCGCTAGAGGGTGCACTGCTAGCGAGACAGCTCCGCCGACGGATCCATAATCCGCTAAACCACACCAAGCTGAATGTGTTTACGTTGCCTCTGAACACAGAATCAGGCATCGGAAGACGTGGGGGATCGAATATGTGCCGTGGATATTAAAGATGCGGGCGGACTGCGGAGAATGAACTATCAACACTGCCGACTGCTCTGAACAGGGACCGATAAGATGGTGGCCGCCATACAGTGACCTGCCGAGCTCCCAACCTGAAGATCACCACAGGTACCGCTCTGCACTGATGAGCCCCATTCCAAGCCTCGATATTGCTGCCATAGTGAAAGACATATGAAGCGCTTGTGTTTTCTTAGACACTACGATACAGTTTTCGCATCCTGTTAAACACACACTGAGAGACTGGCATTTGTTAAAATGGTGGCTGCCACTTGGCAATAAGCTCATATGAAACTCAAAGACTGCGGCAATTACCATAGTGTGTAGGCATGAATGCTCGGGAGACACACAGCACCTGTCCTACCAAAAGACTGAAGTTACCGGCTGCAATTATGCAGTATACAGCCAAGGCTTGCTGACCACACAAGCTGACAGCGAGGAGCGCTCTACAAAATGGCGGCGCCCAGTGTACCCAGAGCGAAACATTATCTAGGGTAGATCTTACAGCACACATGCAACGGGATTGCCAAGGTGATGAGCGTCCATGAAGGCGAAGATGCATTCTGGTGGAAGCGTGAGTTCCCCTGCCTCGTAAACAACTGTGTAGCGCTAAACGCCCATCGCTTGTGACCCACCCTACTACCAACATATATCATGTGTGGATGCATAGAACACAAAAACAACAATTGATGGACTACCATGTTATGCACACAGTGGGCTGAAACTGTGCCACTATGGACACTGCACTGAGCGGCCAGAGAGGCAACTAGGACAGAAGAGGTCACTGTCCTATAGCTTTAGGGCTGAGTTTGGGAACTAGTGGCAGCCATTTTGAGCAGCATATACTTGCATGCCTACAGCAGAACAGAACTGAGAACTCTGATCAATGTTATGCGCTATGACCTAGAGAGTGTGTGGCTCTGGATAGCGCACAGGAAAATGCTGAATTGAAACGCTAGGGCGCCTATTCGAGCCCTGCCACATATGGTTTGGTTATGACACGCCGCACTCCAGCGTCGCAGAATCCCCGGATTTTTCTATGAACAATTCTGTGATTGCTGACATACGTGGTATACACTGCGACTGCCTCCCACCAGCAAGCCATTCACCACGTGTCGTCCCGATACTACCTGCACAAACGACACAATTGACCCCTCCCAGCTATTGAGGGACGAGCGAGACAACCTTCAACCGTGACATAGACCACAAACTTAGGTGTCACAACAGCAAACCTCCCGCATACTTCGAGTCTCCACCGCTACTGGGGTGTTGTGTTGCTACCGCAGCTGTGTGCAATGGGGAAGCCTGACAAGCAGCAACCCAAGCTGACATTTGAACCACGTAGGAAAGGTCGAAACCAAGCTAATCAATCTAATACTGAAACGGAAGCTGAAAACCCACAGGAAAACGGCATGGAATCCATCCTAAAAGCGATTCAGTTGAGTTTGCAAGACATCAATGGCAAACTGAACTACCTCACGGGCCGTGTGGACAATATGGCAACGAAGTTAGACCGTCAAGGTGAGAGGCTTAATGAAGCTGAGAATAGACTATCGGCGGTGGAAGATGAAGCGCGAACGAGCACTTCCAGATGCAATGGTATGGAAAAGGTATTGGACATAATTAAAAGCAAAGCAGAAGATTTGGAGGCGCGATCACGCCGCAACAATGTCCGCATTGCTGGCGTTCCAGAATCAGCGAACACGGGATGCATGGAAGCGTATGTGGAAACGCTTTGTCAGGAGATCTTTGGAGCGGACCATCTTTCTCCAATATTTATAGTGGAACGCGCTCACAGATCGCTGGCACCTAAACCACCGCCGGGAACTCTGCCAAGGCCAATAGTAGCTCGAATTTTAAACTACTGAGATTGCGATAACATACTGCGCATGGCGAGAGAAAAGAAACAAGTGACCTACCAAAACAACAATCTGGAGTTCTACCCTGACTATACTGTTGCGGTGCAACAAGCACGTAAAGAATTCACAAATGTCAAGGCTAAATTAAGAAGCATGCAGGTGAAATACGCAATGCTGTATCCAGCCAGATTGAAAATCACCTGGAATGGCAAACCAACGATCCTCTCCACTCCGAAGGCGGCCTAATAGTTCGTCAAGAAGACGGAACAAAAAAGATAATGAGACTCTTAGTGTGTTATGCACAGTTAACAGTATAACAAGTGTAATCACATGTAGTGCACTTGATAGTATCCTTAAATCCTGATTCACTGCCCTAAGGTTGGCATAAATGAACAATTTTGAAGAATTGTGGGCATTATTTAAAGTGACATCCATGGAATGATGAGGATATTTTATGAGTCTCATTATCTTTTTTGTTCTCTCGGGGCAGACTCCCTTTATATTTATTTTTATTTCTTTTAACGCTCCAACCAAATGGGCGCAGTACCATCTGCCACTACAGACGTATTAAAAATAATGACAGTCCAAAAATATGTTGCCGGTTTGCGTGGGTCAGAGTAAGCGGCCCCACTACAATGCCAATGAACGGAATACTAAACTATTATACTACACTTTCCCATATGATTGGATTAAGTAGAAAGCAGACCACGACATCTAAAATGCCATGTGTTTTATTTAGACACTACATTTCCCATGATTCCGTGTAGTGGGGTTATACTGATATGCTTATCCAATGAATTGACGGCATGAGCAAACATATGTGACCCGAAAACTTGTCTCGATATCATTGTATCAATGTGCATAACAGTGAACCATAATATTACACTCTTCTATATAATTGTACAATGTAGGAAGTCGAAACAGACTATAACATCAGACATCCCATAATTACCAGATTTACATGAAACGCCACGTTTTTGAGCTAGAAACTACATTTCCCATGATTCTGTGTCGTGGAGCAATGACGCCATCCTTATTCAATCATATGACGGCAGAAGTAAACAAAGATGGTTCCAGACTCTGTCTCGATACCTCCCCATACAGCCCAGTTGACTGCCAGGAGTACCGACGGACAGGTCAGTGCAGTACAGAGAATAGAGTTCTCTCACAGGCGACATAGCTCTTTTTTTTAACTTCGCGGTAAATTGCACGCGGCGTAGTGCGACTTTCTTCTGCTTCGCCCACTTATTGTAGCGCCCTTGAGTCCAGTAGAACACTTGGAATCCTGAGAGACTTTTCAGGACGAGGGTAGTATTACCACTGCCCACGATAGTCTCTTTTCATTCCAACACAGTTACGCCTTGAATTAATGCAGCGGTCTAGCGCTTTAGGCGTCAAGCGACCTCTAAAAGCGGTTCTGCTTTGAGAGTACGGCATTACTGATAGTGAGCGCTTGACTTTAACAATACTGAGGCGAGCGGAAGTTTTATCGTCTAAACAGAGAGGAGCTCATCTGTTTCGCGCACGATAACAGTGCTGTTTGGCGTTTAGAATTCGACTATTATAAAATTCTACGCTAAGCATGTCCTACATGTAAAGCTGAGTCAAGAACAGTTGTGCATTAGGAGTACGACACTATTGAGAGGTTGCACTTGTCTTTGCCACATTTAGTAGAGATTCGGTTTTATTGTCAAAGAAGGGAAGACATCATCTGCACCGCATAGTTACAACAGGGCGATATGTCATTGAACATATATATATACCATAAATACACGCGTTCTGACTCACGTTTTTAGTCCTCTACAACGGAAGGTGTACACGACCCTCCGCGATGAGGGTATTTAACTTCAACATCAACAAGCTCCCTAGACAGGGTAACACATGGTTTTGTGTACAGAGAGCCTAATCGAAGAGATGGGTTTACTGTCCATCCTTTTAACCTATTTTACTGACAGAGTTTCTATCTGTTCAGTGGTCGCGAAGACAATCATGACTAAATATTTTTCTACACTACAGAGCAGTGCCCCATTATCCTGATCTGCATGCCAGGTGAGGAGAAGCACGTTCCTCTCGCATCTGAGGTGAGCCTGAGGTCAAACTTTCTTCATAATCGGGTTTAGTTGAACCCATATATAAAAAGAGAAATCACTTTACACATTGTTGTTGCTTGTGATAACTTACACTAATGTTGGTTTTGTTATCCTGCTTTGTCTTGTCCTTTTGTCTATGTGTTGTTTGTGTCTTGGTGACTTCAACATCTGGATATCTTCTATCTAACCAGGAGTATTACCAGGAGTGAACAGGTGATACTATTATCATTTTTTGTGTTCACTGTATATTTATTTTTTTGGCCAGTAGCAAATACTTAACGGGTCCTGAAGAAGCGGTAGATACCTTCTTGGATCTTTAATTTCCGCAGAAACATGTCGACCAGTAAATCTAGTCAGTAGTCATTTGTTTAACCTACTGAACTATTTGCACTAATTTATTTTCATCTCTTTGGAAGTGGACGGCTCCGAATAAAGTGACTATTGCGTTCACTCTCCAATTTTAACAAGAGCACTTTTCTTTTTCACACATTTTTCTATGCACTGCTTTCAGTTACATATACACACCAGCCACTGATCACTTGGGTCCTAATACCATTGCAGTTAACCATTTCATTATAATATCTTTTGAGGTGGTTACAACATGGGCTCCCCACTCTGTGAAGTGGTCCAGATGATGAAAGGGCGGTACAGGAAAAGTAACTGATGGATATTCTTTCACACTGTGTAAATATCTGGTTGTATGCCTCACGTTTAAGGCACACATAGAGCCATCAAGACACACATAGACAGTTTTTTCTTCTAGACCCACAGTTACTTTTGTTGTAATATACAATATATGACGCCACCCATACTGCCTGGTAGACTACCCTTCTTACTCATATCATTTTCATTGTACTTCGCTAGCATGGAATGCCTGCATAGTGCCATCGTCCCATGGGAGTATAGTGAATTATGCACTGTGATATAGCTCCTATACGGCACAAAGCTTCTCGTGGTGAACTATAGAACTGCTAAGGGGCTAGCTCATACAACCGAAACACTTGAGGGTATTACATCTGTTGGTGCCACTGATGTGAACTACACGAACCCCTGCTTCGCTTGAGGGTGGCTGGTGACACTGAAAAAGCTCCACAACGAACTACTACGCCCTGTGAGCTATGTACCGGCAAATGGTATCATGACATGTTGAAATAGGAAACTAGTATGCCACTGAATTGATGGTCTGCGGTGTGGTAGATCAGGTCGGGATCGGACACTAATAGTCTGTAGCGCGGGTGTACTCCCACTCGAGATTAGCACAGGTACTTGCAGTAACCTAACCTAAGGGGGAGTGACATAGATTGTATCTGGGTGTTATGCACTACACTCCGACTACACAAACTGTTTCATACACTAAGAGATGGCAATGTTGGCATTCTAACGTTCGTGTTACTACTGTTTTTTAATAAGTAGTGTGAATTATCTGCATATGACTTAATGATGATCCATCCACATCCATACTTTGGATGGTGTTGTGCACCCTAGGCAGACCCCTATATGGGTTATGAGTTATTTGAAGTTCCCAGAGAGGAAATGGCCTCGGCAGAATTGGGCTGCTGATATGGGTGGTGGGGGGGTCTGTTTTTGTTACTGGTCCGGTGCATTTGAGAAGCATTGCTGAAACCCGAAATGTTCTGTTTTTATATGTTGCAGGCTGCATGCATACACACACTTGGTTCTATGCCCCAGGAGACAAAACAATTCACAACTTTTCAGAGCCCAAAACTCGTTATCTATATCCGCTATGCCAGACAACCTACTAGGTAGACTCACATTGAACATGCTCACATGGAACATACGCGGGTTTGCCAATCCAAAGAAATTACGACAGCTCATTGCATGCATGGACAGATGGCATATTGACATTGCATTATTGCAAGAGACCCACATAGCTCCACACACTCCTACACGTATTGGCCAGAGATGGGCAGAAACAACTCATAACGCTACGTACTCATCGTACTCTAGAGGGGTCTCAATACTGGTAAAAAAAGGCACAAATTTTAAAATAGAGACCGTTGTCACAGACACTCAGGGAAGATACGTTATGATGGCAGGCATGCTCAGAGGACACCGAGTAACGATTGTAAACACATATGGGCCAAACACTGATGCCCCTGATTTTTATCACAAATTATGGCAACATTTACATGATAAGGCAGATTGCACCCTATTATGGGGGGGAGACCTAAACTTGGCCTTAGATGACAGAGTCGCCAGATCAGGGACATCGACTGAGCCACACAAAAGGGCACGTACTAAAATGCTTGATGTAATGGCTGACTTGCAATTACATGACATATGGAGAGCGAGGCATCCATGGGTCACTGAGGCCACACATACATTGGCTGCACACAACAGTTGGTCCCGTATTGACTACTAGTTGGGATCTGCAGAAACGCTGTTATGGACAACAGATATTAAACACATGCCCAAATCACTATCTGACCACAATGCAATAGTGCTGACCCTCCGCAAACCACACTACAGGCCGCCTTCCTATGGCTGGAGGTTTAATGCTGCGGCTCTAACAGACTCACTGTATACAGACACTATTGCCAAGGCGATCAAAGAATACTTTAAACTGAATGAGGGCTCAACAGAAGACTTAGGTCTGCTGTGGGACGCTCTCAAAGCAACAATAAGAGGAATATGCATAAGCACCACGGTAGGGATCTTGCGCGACGTTAGGGCACAATTGAAACAATGCGAGACACAGCTAACATCATTAGAACACCAATATGCAGTAACCCAAAACCAATCAATCTTGGGAGAGAAACGGAAAACGTTTACTGAATATCAAACTTTCACAGAGCATGAGATTTAATATATCCATAAACGTCCCAGGGCTAGAGCTTATGGGGAAGGGGGTAGACCGGGTAAGGTACTAGCTGCCAAAATCTGCGGAGGCTGCGGTTCCCAAGTGGTTCTACAAGTCAGAGATGAAACGGGCTCACTTTACACTGATCCGGCTGACATTTTAAAGAGGTTTGTGGGAACGTACAGCACGCTGTATACCTCGCAACCAACCACCTCACCTGATGACATCCTTACATATCTGGAAGATGTGGCCATTGCATGGCTCTCAGACGCACAGAGGGCATATCTATCTCTCCCGATAACAGTAGAGGAAGTCACTGAGATAATTAAATCACTGCCGAATGGCAAAGCCCCTGGGCCCGACGGGTTCACATGCGAATTTTACAAACAATACGCCGACATGTAGCTCCCTGGCTAGTCGAAATGTTTGGGGACGCCTTTGAGAAAAATATACTTCCACCTACCCTGAGGGAAGCAATGGTACTTGCGCTCTTAAAACCGAACATGGATCCTGAGAAATGCAACTCATATCGTCCTCTATCGCTCATAAATGTGGACTGTAAGATCCCCGCCAAAATTCTTGCCATGAGACTGCAATCCCTTATGACAAATCTGGTTCTCCCTGACCAGTCTGGTTTTATCCCATCAAGAGCAACCACACACAACACGCTCACACTATTTGCCCTCTCTCATTACCTGGTCCTGAATACTAAAGTTGTGGCGGTACTGTTAGATGCTGCCAAAGCATTTGACTCTATAGAGTGGTCTTACCTCATCGTGGTATTTTTAAGAATGGGCTTCCCCGGATGTTCGTTCAATGGGTTGAGGTTCCGTGACGATTTGAACCCGTGTTTTCAACATTGTCGTAAATACATAATTTTGGTATCAGTGAACCGCAAATGATCCATTTAGCATATCCTGGTGTTTTCGCTGTGCTACGAGCAAGAGTACTCCTGTTACAAACACATTTCCGATCTACCCATGGCATCCATCTTAGATCATGGCAGCCATTTTGTGTTTCTTGCCCTCACATACGCAATGACCTCTGATTACTTCATTTCGATTAAGAACACGTAGACTTAGCCGGAGATTCACCTCTCTAGTGACACGTGCACCTTAGAACAGAACACGCTGTGGCTGCATGACTCGACAAAGGCTGCCTCCTCTGCCCGAGGCCAGTCCTGCTATACTGGTTCTCGTGTTCGTTGGCCTGATCATGATTAGGCGGCCGAAGTTGGTAGCCTTGCCCATTTACGACCCACAAACATCTCTTATCCTGCTTTTCTTTCTTCCGCACCTGGCTCTGTTCCTTTCTTTCTGAATCTTTATTAGGGGGAGGTAACGAAATGTACGATGAGGCGGTCCGGCTCTTGAATGAAATGTTGACATGGGATTGTGATGGAACAGTGGGAACCCCTCTTCGTAATGTTTGACATCAGATATTATCGACGATTCTTGTGTGCAACACCAAATATTTATTGTTTAGGACACAAAGGTGTGGGAATGTACCAACATGTGAAGAATTCGCCTGAAGGCCAATATTTTGTATATAAGGAGCAACCTTTCTTGTACAAATCGAACAGGCTCCTAGATACTGCCCATGTGTAGTTTCTGTGACTTCTGTGTCCCTGCAGTAATAAACCTTTGGTCTTTGACGCCACCATCGAGAAGCCCGTGTTTCTGTTTATTTGTGCACCGAGACAGGTAGAACTCCGGGGTCTTCGGGTGTTATCCCTGACACCTCTGGACGGAACCAAAAAGTCCAGAACTCCAATTGGCGCCCAACGTGGGGCGACGTCATTCGGTACCGGTCCAAAAGCCTGAAGAGTTCGAGAAGCTTCGTGTGAAGATTCCTGAGGGAGGCGCCCCACTTTGTCGATCCCGGCATATCGCAAAAGTGGCCCGACGTTCTCTTCCACGAGGGTTCCCGTTCAGGACGGCTGCAGTGGTCCGTTGCCTTGACCGTCGCCCTGTCTTGGACCCGAGGTGCAGTCCTTAGTACGGCGAGACGAGACGGGTTTCTCCTTGGTGACGTCTTCAGTGCCTATTTAGTGGTTGCTAGTTGGTTACTTCGTAAGGGTTGTTAAAATCCTTTTTGGTTCTTGGTTTGGTTTGGTTTCGTAAGATTATCACTGGTTGTTCTGGTTACGATAATCTATTGGTTTAGTTTGGGTATCGATACATTTGTTCGCTTTTGGTAGGCCTAAGTTCTTGGTTCGAGTGCACATTCCTGTTTGTGTTTTTGTTCGTTCTGTGTTCCGGATTGCAAAATGGTAAGTCGGAAAAATTGTATGTTGTCGTGTTTTGGTTGCAACAGTGATTCCCGGCTGGAGGACTCATGTCTGGTTCCTCCGATTGGGACTCCTCTATATGATCTTTATTGTAAGTTTGGTGTGGGTCCTATATCTTATAATGAGGTGTGGGTCCGCTATACAGAAAAAGACGGTGTCCTTAGTTGGCCACTGCATGGTAGTTTTGAACCCGAAATCCTTGACAATGTAGAAGCGAAATTGTTTAAGAAGAAAGCCCGGCCGGCAATGTTTTATTCTTTCCGTTACTGACGAAAAGAATCTAAACAGAGAGAAATTAAAAGGTTAAAGAAAGAACAGAAAGAGCAAGAGTGGACTTTAGAACAGGCTGCTAAGCAGCTGCAAGTCAACGAGTCTGAGAAGGCAATAGAGGTGGCTATTAGAGAGCGTAATTTAGCGATCGACAAGTGCTATCCTGCCTTGCCATCGAGTACAACTAAGATAGTAGAGGACCCCGAGAGCGATCCTCTGTTGTCTTACTTGTTACGGTCACCCCCACCGTATGCACAGGGTGCTACGGCTCCGCCTGTACCGAATGTTCAATTGCCGGTTGCTGGACAACCTGGTATTCCTGCTCCTGCCCCTCAGAATCAAGCTCCTGTACCACCTGTGGTTAATGTGAATGTTCCTTCGGCACCCCCTCTTCCTGGATTGCCGGCATCTTTGCCTATACCTGTATCGCTTACACCTACTGCTTCACAAGCTACCTTATCTGATACTCCTACTGTTCCTGGTCTATCTGTTCCTACTGCTACTGTGTTCTCTACATCTGCTAGTATTATGACTCCGCTTTCTGTTCGTCGAAGAATCACTGATTCTGTCTCTAATATTCTATCTCCCGTCTATAAAACTTTAATTAAAACTCCTGCCTCTGAGTCTGTACAGAGACGTAGTCAGCTTCCAAGTACTGAGGAACGGGGAATCTTAGATTTCACGGCTCTTAGATGGATTTCGAAGAGTAGGAGATATAGTACGAGAGATGTACTAGATACTTTTATGCAGTGGAATGAACCAACGCAGCGATATGTTTTCGACGAGATGTGCTCCCTGTTGCGTGATGAGTTAGAAGAAGATGATTCTGAATCGAACTTAGAAGAATTAATTAATGTTCAGAAAGAGTTTGCTGCAGGTATGATAGTAGGTCAAAATATAAAAGAAGCGATGGAACTGATTTTAAGCTATAGGAATGATCCATCTCTTCGTTCACCGAGAGATTTGGAAAAACAAAGTACGAAGCTGAATCGCCAATATCCAATGAGGGAGGTTCCTCCAATTTGGCGTGAAGCTGTGCAAGCTGATGCAGTGAATGGTATTGCAGCCGCTCCGGCGCAATTCCAGTGAGTGTGGATACACATTCCGTGGAAGCGAGCTGAAGTGTTAGCAGTGAAACAGGCCTTGCCAGATCCGCGTAAGAATCCTGCTGGATACTATAGAGAATTAGCACAGACAGTTGAGGCTTGTGTAATGAATTTAGCGGACATTGACATGTTATTTGGGAATGTAGTTCCGCAACCAATTTGGGCTAAAATTCGTAAAGAAAATCATCCAGTTGCCCTAGGTGGTGATTGGGCAGCTATCATAGCGGCGGATGGTCAGCAAATAGGTGGTTCCAAACCCGAACCTCTAATTGCTAATCTTCCAGGTAGGATAATTGACTTAATGAAGACTCTGATGCCAGCATTGCGTGTTAATTGGGACAAGTTGTCCGCATGCAGGCAGAAGAAAGACGAAAGTGTCTCCGACTTCTTCACGAGGTTCGAAGAGACTTTTGTGGATCACAGTGGTCAGGATATGAGCACGGAGGGAGGACAGAGATTATTTGTCGATAAATTTGTACACAATCTGCTACCAGAGCTCTGCAATAAATTGAAAGATTCCGAGAGTGCGTGGGCTGTCTCTACAACTGCGCAAATACTTGCAACTGCACAGTATTATGAAAATAGGGATAAAGAGGAGAAGGAGAAATCAGATAAGAAAACGAAAGATTTAAAAACTAAAGTTCTTTTGCAACAGGCATATCCGCCTCGCATGAATCAGACTAATACGCAGCAAGGGTCATATCAGAGAACAGATTATAGTTCACCGAGGCCCCAATATCAGTGGAACCAGTGTGCGTACTGTAAGAAAGAGGGCCACTACAAAAATGACTGTCCGATCTTAGCGCAAAATAATGCTGCAGCAGCTCAAAGAGGTCGTGGTGGTTCTATGCAAAATTCTAGAGGTCGAGGAAGAGGTGCTATGCCTCCACAAACGAATGATCGCCCTTCTAATCACTTTGATCAACGAAATGGACAGTCTGCCCAACAAAATAGATCCCAACAGTATCATGTTGAGGACTATTGTGAAGTAGATGAGGGATTTCAGCAAACTGAGTACTAGGACAGCCATGGACAGAGAGAGGGAGTAGTATCAGTTCCAGTGGATCAGAGTGGGCCTTATGTCGCAGTAGCAACATCAGGTGTAGTCGAACCGTTTCTGTTGGATACTGGTGCCGCAAAAAGTTCTATCATTCATGTGAAACTCCCTGGCGCACCTTTGTCCGGCTTAACAAATGTTTCTGTAGGTTTTTCAGGCGCCCCTGTTTACAATCCCGTATCTGGTCCTTTGTCTATTTCTGTTGGACCGTGTCAATTGAAAGCACCCTTGATTTTGACGACAGGTTGTAATGAAAATCTGCTTGGTTTAGACTTGTTAAAACGCCTATATGCGACATTGTACTGTTCTCCGTCAGGAGTACAGCTTACATTGGGTAAAAGAATCACCTCTCCGATGTACTTGTCAATGGATGCACTCCCACCAGAGCTGCGTTCACTCCCTGATACTCTTTGGGCGACTGGTCCTAACGATGTAGGCCTTTTGGAAATACCACCATATGTAGTCACTTTGAAAGTTAATGTTAAATTTCCACGAATTCCTCAATACAAGATTTCTAGTGAAGGTGAACGTGCACTTTTGTTGATTGTGCAAGACTTGATTAAGAAAGGTGTGGTTGAAGAAACTAGAGGAAATGTCTGTAACAGTCCTGTATTACCGATTTTGAAACGTACTGATCCCTCGAAGCCTCCAGTGTATAGGTTTGGTATAGATCTCAGAGAGGTTAACAAGATTGTGGTTCCGCAGTTTCATGTGGTTCCAGACATTACTGCATTGTTAACGTTGATTCCTGCTACAGCCACATGGTTTTCAGTTATCGACTTGAAGAATGCCTTTTTCAGCATTCCGATAGCCGAAGAAAGCAGAGATATTTTCGGCTTCTCTCTAGGAGGTCGAAGCTTCAGGTTTAAACGTGCTCCACAAGGCTATTGTGAGAGTCCGTCCATTTACAGTCAGGCATTAAAAAGTCAGTTAGATTCCTTTGTACTTCCTCCTGGTTCTGCACTAGTGCAGTATGGAGACGATCTTCTGGTGGCTGCCGATGACAAGGAAACTTGCAAAGCAGCTACAATTTCGTTATTGCATCATTTGTCTAATTTGAATCATAAGGTGTCACCTTCAAAAATGCAATACTGCTGCCAAGAAGTGACCTACCTAGGTCATCTCTTGTCAAAGGAGGGAAGGAAGTTGACCCCAGAAAGAATAAAAGCAATTACGCAGATGAGTGTTCCCCGCACACAGAGAGAAGTACGTGCCTTTTTAGGTATTACCTCGTACTGTAGGCAGTGGATCCCAAATTTTTCTCTTTTAGCAAAACCATTGGTAGCTTTGACTGGGAAAGGTGTTCCGAGTCCGGTGCCATGGTCTGCTGAATGTCAGGAGAGTTTTTCTGAGTTACGAAATGCATTATGTTCAGCTCCTGTATTGGGTACACCCGATTACAGTAAACCATTTACGCTCTATGTTCATGAGAGAGAAGGTTGCGCGTTGAGTGTTCTGACACAGAGATTTGGTGGTAAACAACGCCCCTGCGCGTATTTTTCATCAACGTTAGACCCGGTAGCTAGAGCATTACCTAGTTGTTTGAGAGCTACAGCGGCAGCTGCGGCTTCCATTCGACAATCTGCTGGTTTGGTGATGAACAACATGCTAGTGGTCATGGTTCCTCATGCTGTGGATACACTCATGAATCGAACCAAGACGCAACACCTTACCAGCGCTAGATTATCAGGTTATGAGCTGACATTGCTAGCTAGTCATATTCAAATCAAAAGATGCAATGTATTGAATCCAGCAACATTGTTGCCGACTAATCAAGAGTCGAGTGATTCTGAACCCCATGATTGTTGTTTCAGAACCGAGGAAGAGACTAAAGGACGAATTGATTTAAAAGACACTCCGTTGTCAGAACCAGATGGCACGTTGTATGTCGATGGGTCATGTTTTAAATTGGAGAATGGTGATGTGACTGCTGCTTACGCAGTAACGACTTTGAGTACGATTGTGGAGACTGCAAGAGTGAGTCAGAATTCTGCCCAAGCTGCAGAATTAATCGCTCTAACTAGAGCGTGTGTTTTAGCAAAGGGAAAGAGAGTGAATGTGTTCACAGATAGTCAGTACGCGTTCGGCGTGGCCCATAGTTTTGGCCGTTTGTGGAAAGAAAGAGGTTTCATTACGTCCCATGGGACTAAGATTCAACATGGTCAGCTAGTTAACGACTTGTTGGAATCTCTAACCTTGCCGACTGAAGTTGCGATTGAGAAATGCAGTGCTCATAAAGCAATCACGGATGATGTTGGTCGTGGGAATGCTTTTGCTGATGAGACCGCTAAACAGACAGCTAGAAATATGATGAGTAGGATGTATGTTGCAACATCTGCAAGATGGATTTCCGAGTCTGGAATGTGTGAGGACACAGTGGAAAGTGTGAAAGAAATTCAGAAAGAAGAGACTGAGGAGGAAAAGCTTGCATGGAAAGAGAGTACGGGTAAATTGGACTCGAGTGGATGTTGGATTGATTTGTCGGAGCAACAGCGTTGGATGTTGCCTGATGCGTACGTGATTGCAGTGGTGACGATGGCACATGGAACAGCACACATTAGTTCTAAAGGGATTTGTAAGATGTTAGCTCCAGTCTGGAGGAATGATGGGATTAGTAAGTGTGCAGAGAGAGTGGTGAAAAATTGTATGGTATGACTGATGCATAATCCTGGCAAGGGAGTCCCAACTCCTACTGGTCACTTCGCTCCTCCCTCTTGTCCCTTTGAAGTGATTCAGTTAGATTTCATTCACATGGATCGTTGCAATAACCTAAAATACGTCCTGGTGGTAGTCTGTGCTTTCTCCAGATGGATCGAAGCATATCCACTAAAGGACAACACTGCCCTATCAACTGCCAAAATCCTTCTTAAGGAATACTTCCCTAGGTACGGAATGCCACGGATTGTATGGTCAGATAACGGAAGTGAGTTTGTAGGGAAAGTTATGCAGAGTGTGTGTGCCGGTTTAGGGATCAAGCAAAAATTCCACAGTGCAAATCATCCCCAGTCTGCTGGTTTAGTTGAGGGTTACAATGGCACCCTCAAACTAAAACTCGCTAAATAACAGGCATCCACGGGTTTATCCTGGCCAGATGCACTACCCTTGGCTTTGTTATCAACGAGAGCGACGGTACATTCTAGAGTTGGGCTTAGTCCCTACGAGATAGTTTTCGGTCGTCCCGCTAACGTTTGGGGAGTGCCTAGGCCAAAAGAATTTTGTTCTCTGGAATATCCAATGTTGATTGATTACCTTTACGACTTGACTGCTAAATTGAGTCTTATTCACCAACAGGTTTTCGATGCATTGCCAAAGCCACCGGAGAGTCCAGGTCATCAGCTGAAACCTGGCGACCACGTCGTGGTACGGAACTTTGCCAGGACGAAGAACCTTCAGCCCAGATTTGTCGGCCCCTATCAAGTGCTGCTAGCGACGAGAACTGCTATTCGTGTGGCCGGCCGCAAACACTGGATACACACGACACACGCCAAACGTGTGCCCCTGCCACTTCCTTATGACAACTGGGTTAAGAAGGGAATTGGTGCCTCTGAGTTCGAGCGAACACCCAAGTTTATCCCTTTCAGCGATGCCGAGCTGATAACTGACACATCGAACTCTGACTCTCCTCCTGAAACTACTCCTTTGAATTCTGAACATTTGTCCTCTGCATCAGAAGAAACTCTGCCGTCTGCGAACTTGAACATTGCAACGTCTGCTGAAAATACGCTGTTTCCAGATCAAACAGCTCCTGCAAAACTGAGATACAATTTACGGTCTCGCAATATGGACAAATAAAGCAGGAAACTGCCTATTGTGATATTTGAATTTTGACACTTTTGCCCTCAGCCAGGAAGTTTGCTATTGTTTCTATTGTTTTTAAAATTGCCTTGCCGTCTGGGTAGCCGTAGGGTCGTGGCTGTGTGCCTAGTTGAATCTGCGGGGGTCAGACACAAGGTCGATCTTTCTGTTAGTTCTGGGAACTCCCAGGGCTGATAGAGGCATTTTCATCTACGTACACATCATCAGTGGTCGCGAGCGGATTGTAGAAGATGGAGCTTCCTGCGCTGCAACGAGAAAATGTGATTTATGTTCACAGAAACAGACTTTACAGAATTCTCCACAGCAAATGTTTTCTGATGCAATGTGCTATTACATTTTTAATTGTTTTGATAACGTTGGTGGGTGGAATCGTCTTTGGTGTGAATTTGATTTTTATGCCAGTAACTACAGTGCTTCCCCTTGATCCTGCTACTTCTACTGTTTCTTCTATGCACTCTTTTCACTCGTTTCCTGAACATGAGCAAGCTCGACGCTCAGAATTCATTAATAACACTTTTGTACAGCTCTTGCACCAACACCAACTGGTAGTTAACACTACAGACTGCTGGGTGTGTGGCTTGATACCCCACACTATGGATAAAGGCATTCCCTATCTGGTGTTGCCTTTTAGCTATAATGGATCATTTCAGGCCCTTCAGACCATTTTTGCTTATGCCCTTGAAACCTATCCTCCACGTCCACCACGTTCCACTAAATATAACTCTGTCAACAAAGCTTTAGTCCAGGGAATTATTGACATGATCAAGGATGTCAATAATACTCCATCTTACCCTAGAGATGAATTACGAGTATATTTGAGTTGGAACTCTTCAGAGTACCGCCTTAGTTTGGGAGAAAGCAAGCGTAAAAGCTCAACTCCAATCTGGGTCGTGCCTCACCAAGGTCAGGTCTGTTTGCAAGGAAATGGGAGAAATCCGAGAGCTCAGCTAGGGAGGAGTGAGTGCGTTGAGACTTACGTGTTTCCGTCTAACTCTTCCCCTGCTTTTCTTACTGCTAGGGGTACCTACTTCATCTGTCAAGACAGAGCGTATACATGGTTGCCTGCTGACTTTTCAGGTTCATGTTATATTGCTCGATTGTTGCCTCCGACATACACTGCTTCGTCTGATTATCACAAGACCAGAGTAGCAAGAGGTGTTTTCAGTAAGGAAGATACCGCTGGTCAGGAAGCTGGAGACTTCTTCAAAGGTTTCCTTCCGTTCTGGGGGCCTATGGCCAATAGTAGAAACATACGTCAACTAACACGGGTAGTTGAATCTACTATTACCGAAACTGCTGGTGGCCTTAGCAACCTGACAGCTGAGCTTCAGGCGGATAGACTCATGACGTTGCAGAACCGTATGGTTCTAGACGTAATACTTGCAGATCGAGGTGGGGTATGCAGAATGATCCAATCGGGCTGCTGTGTCTTTATTCCCAATAACGCTCCAACAGTCTATGAGGCGATCTCTAAGCTACACAAGATTTCCGACTCTATTCATGTAGACAAGGGAAACTGGTCCTTTATGGAGTGGTTTTGGACTCTGATATCAGCGTGGGGGTGGAAGGTTTTGATGGTCATTGGTGTCATCCTAGTATTCCTGTTCTCGTGTTGCCTGATTATCCAGTGTGGTCCCGCTCTGTGTAGTCTTTGTGCTGCAACCTGCTTTAGAAAACCACCTGCGTTTGGAGAAAAGGCGCGAGAAAGGATGATGATACAACAGCATGTCATTGACCTGATGAGCATAGAACTAGATTCTGACATAGACTGAGTAATTGCCTATGTAAGGGCAAAAGGAGGGTCTGAGGTTCCGTGACGATTTGAACCCGTGTTTTCAACATTGTCGTAAATACATAATTTTGGTATCAGTGAACCGCAAATGATCCATTTAGCATATCCTGGTGTTTTCGCTGTGCTACGAGCAAGAGTACTCCTGTTACAAACACATTTCCGATCTACCCATGGCATCCATCTTAGATCATGGCAGCCATTTTGTGTTTCTTGCCCTCACATACGCAATGACCTCTGATTACTTCATTTCGATTAAGGACACGTAGACTTAGCCGGAGATTCACCTCTCTAGTGACACGTGCACCTTAGAACAGAACACGCTGTGGCTGCATGACTCGACAAAGGCTGCCTCCTCTGCCCGAGGCCAGTCCTGCTATACTGGTTCTCGTGTTCGTTGGCCTGATCATGATTAGGCGGCCGAAGTTGGTAGCCTTGCCCATTTACGACCCACAAACATCTCTTATCCTGCTTTTCTATCTTCCGCACCTGGCTCCGTTCCTTTCTTTCTGAATCTTTATTAGGGGGAGGTAACGAAATTTACGATGAGGCGGTCCGGCTCTTGAATGAAATGTTGACATGGGATTGTGATGGAACAGTGGGAACCCCTCTTCGTAATGTTTGACATCAGATATTATCGACGATTCTTGTGTGCAACGCCAAATATTTATTGTTTAGGACACAAAGGTGTGGGAATGTACCAACATGTGAAGAATTCGCCTGAAGGCCAATATTTTGTATATAAGGAGCAACCTTTCTTGTACAAATCGAACAGGCTCCTAGATACTGCCCATGTGTAGTTTCTGTGACTTCTGTGCCCCTGCAGTAATAAACCTTTGGTCTTTGATGCCACCATCGAGAAGCCCGTGTTTCTGTTTATTTGTGCACCGAGACAGGTAGAACTCCGGGGTCTTCGGGTGTTATCCCTGACACCTCTGGACGGAACCAAAAAGTCCAGAACTCCAGGGTTAATCTTCTATACACGTAACCGGTAGCTAGGGTACGCATAAATGGGTATGTATCCCAGGTAATAAAGATACAACGTGGGACAAGAATAGGTTGTCCACTATCCTCTTTATTGTTTGCCCTGACATTGGAACCACTCGCATGCAAAGTGCGCCAACGTCACCACCCTTCTGCGCTACAATTCCCGAGCAGACCCCTACATATCTCGCTATACGCGGACGACATACTGTTGTATGTGCGAGATCCTGAGACCCATTTGGCACCCTTGTTACGTGAATATATTAACTTTGGGGGGCAATCTGGACTCCAAATCAACTGGGACAAATCCTCTATTATCCCCCTCATGGACACTACACAGCCAATCATCACTGAATTCCCACTAGAATGGCAGGAAGACCCTGTAAGATACCTGGGAATATGGTACCACAGGGACCCAGAAATAGTCATTCGGACCAATTACAGGAGGGTAATATCCGTAATAGAGGATAAAGTAAATCGGTGAATACAACTGCCATTATCACTATCCGACCGTATATGGGTGGGCAAACAAGCCCGCATTAAATTAAGCACCCTGGCGTTACCATGTTGCAAAGGCAGACTATGTCTCCTGGACTTTCTTCTATACTACCTATACGCACAGGCGCAATACGCCAGTTACTGGTACCATAAGATCCCGTACCTGACCCCCACGGCCATAGAAGAGAGAGACGCACTGCCAATACCGTTAAACGCAATTATAACACACAAACGGCCACCTTTGCATGATAGGGATATAAACACAATAGACGCTACTAATGATGCATGGCAACGACTAGGCCAATTGGCGCACAAACTCCCACTCTATGCACCGGCCCAACCACTTCAATTCCAACCCAAAATATCAGTAACAAGTGAGAAAATAGGCATGGACCTGTTACGCCAGGTCGGTTTCAATACATTAGGAGACCTTTACAATAACGGGAAATTTCAAACGATAAGAAAATTATCCTATGTACAGAACCAGACACTGCTTTTTCGCTTTACACACTACAGATTACAAGAGGCGGTCAAACAATTATACCCACCTACCCTGATGAACCGCCACAACTCGAGTCACTACAATTAATATTGACCTCTCCAAACACTGCACATTTAGTATCCCGTCTGTATACCACAGCTTAAACGCAAATAAATGGTGATAAACACAAGGCCATAGAAAGATGGAACTCAATGTTAGAAGATCCTTTATCGGAAATAGATTGGTAAACGGCATGTCATTTAACTAAGATGTTGACACCAAACGGTAATTTGAGAATTGTGCATTTCAAATATTTGCATCAAGCAGATCACACACCTGCAAAGCTATACAAACATGGGCTCAGGTCAGAAGCGCGATGTAAATGATGCGGGATCGACCAAGCTGATTTCTTATATTTAGCATGGTACTGTGCAAGGGTACGATCATATTGGGAGCAGGTTATCACACTACTGGCAGAAATGGTGGGTGTGACCCTAGAATGCAGCATCAGGGTGTGCCTTTTGGGGCTTCTGAAAGATGTCCGAGCTATGAAGCGTAAATTTTGTGCAGTTGCGCTGCTGCTTGCCAAACGGCGGATATCAATGTGTTGGGACAGTAAAACGACACCAAACGATAAGCAATGGATAAGTGATATGTCCCACTGCCAGGACACGCTGCGCACATATGAGGAGGAGCTTCCTGCACGTTCTAGACCGAAAGACTATTGGCAATATTTAATGCATTATTTGAGTGCTCATCCAACTGACACATGAAGTAGATTGTTATGTCCAAGGGATTCATTACTGTAATTAGTAACTGTGGGCAACGTTTCTGTGCCTTTATGATTCAGGCAACTTGTTGAAGATTGCTGTAGTGTACTGGACTGAGTTGTTTTATTGTATTTGAGATGTTAAATTTTTTGTATTTTCTTTGCTTCTACAAACTCAATAAAAAGAAATTTGAAAAAAAAAACTGTACTTACCAGTAACTTGAATTTCCTTCCATAGGATATCATTGCGAGCTATATAATATATATATAAATATATTTAAAAAATATATAAAATAAAATAAAAAAATATTGGAATTTCAATATTTTTAAAAACATTTTTCTTCAATTTATATAAAAACATGTAATGTAACTTAAAAAATAATATATTTAAAAATAAATACTGTAAAAAAATTGAGTAAATCAGTGTCAAAAAAATAAATATAACAATTAATTCAATTAAAATTTGTCATTTACAAAACCTTTGAAATTCACAGAAAAATCCATAGGTTTCAGACATGGGATAGTTAGGAATTAGCATTTAAAAAAACCTTAGAAATTAACTGAAAAATACCATAGGTTTCAGACATGTTATAGTTAGGAATTAGCATTTAAACAACCTTAGAAATTCACTGAAAAAAACATAGGTTTTAGGGGTGTTATAGTAAGCTGGACATTTCACTCGTACAAAACCATTGAAATTCCTCAGTTATAATTAGTTGTACTAACTAAAACTCGCGCACCTGCAATCCACTGCTGATGATGTCACATATTACATAATTCATGGCCAGTGACATCACTAATGACATCACTGATGACATCTCAAATGACACCACTGTTTACATCACTCCACGTGACAATCTGATACATCTCATCATACTCTAGTATAACCTTTCAACACTCAATATAAAATATGGAATATCATATTTGAAACCATTGACACACCAATACTAGTTTTTAAAAACCCACTCAGTGATTCCTACATCTAGACACACATCTAAACACTTACCTATAGATTCACTCATACATGCCAACAAAGATCGATAGAACACTATTAAATATACTTATATACCTACATCGACATTACATAATAGCACACATCCTATTCACTTATGCAGTTATCCTACTCACTTATGCAAACAATTGATCATACTTACATTTACTAAGGTACACACGTATACAAACACCACTTTATTTATTCACATAGATGGTAACTCATACTTAGGGGCCTATTAGGATGACGGGTGGACATCTTAGCGGGGATTGGGACCGCCCGCCATAAGGGTGGGGTCCCGCCACAGCACCGCCCACACAATGGTAAAAATGCATTTCAGCATTTGCATAAACAAAGCGGCAGGCACTGCACGGTGCCTGCCACTTTGTTTATGCAAATGAAGGGGGGTAACATAGGCACCCACCGTGTGCAACCCCCACCCCTCCTTCACTCTGGGGGCCCGCAGGGGGCCCCCAGAGTGAAGACCGCATGCCTTTCCATGGCGGCATTGCCTCCACGGAAAGGCATACATTAGGAGACCTTTACAATAACGGGAAATTTCAAACGATAAGAAAATTATCCTATGTACAGAACCAGACACTGCTTTTTCGCTTTACACACTACAGATTACAAGAGGCGGTCAAACAATTATACCCACCTACCCTGATGAACCGCCACAACTCGAGTCACTGAAGACCGCATGCCTTTCCATGGCGGCATTGCCTCCACGGAAAGGCATGTTTGAAAGCCCATGCTAATATGGCTGGCGGTGTCTAATAGACTCCGCCACCATATTAAACATTTTCCGCCCCGGCCGCAAGGCGACTTGGGCGGAAAAGCGGTGGACGGTCTTTCCATCCGCCACGGTCCCCCCCGCCATTCTAATATGGCGGAGGGATTCTGGAGAGGATGTCGGGCGGATTGCACCCACCAGGCCGGCGGTGGCTACCGCCAGCCGGGTGGGGGCAATCCACCCAACATCATAATGGGCCCCTTAGTGTGTTATAAAATCACTATTACAAGTATACAGTTTTCGATACAGTCACTCATACAATCACTGAGTCTAATCCATACTTATTTACACACAACTGTCACATACACTGCCTTTTATACTTCTACTTTGTTGGACATGTATCATTGAGAAATATATTTACTAATCACCACACCCATAAAGAGATCCACTCAACCAAACAACTGTTTCCACATACAGTCTTAACCTCATATATCTACTAAATCAACTATTTACACATCTTTGGACAGTCACACACCGCCCACCCAACCACACACACATTCACTATCCCATACAAATACTCACTTAACTGATTAATAACTAATATAGACTTTCACATAGCTAGTAACCAACTTATGTAGTAGTTTACAACACAAGAGATAGATTGAAACAGATATTCACACAGTTTAATCGCTATCCCATATATTTAGTGAGACACTTTAAATTAGTCACTTAGATAGTAAATCACAGTGCTACTAAATCCTCCATCCAGACACTTATACATCCACTCAGTCTTCAATGCAGATTGCGACATATATAATACATATTTAAATATCGAACCAAACCACATTCACTGGATGATGTCATCAGTGATGTCATTTGAGATGTCATCAGTGATGTCCCTGACCATGTCATGAATGATGTAATATGTGACATCACCAGCAGTGGATTGCGGGCACGCGAGTTATAGTTAGTACAACTAACTATAACTGAGGAATTTCAATGGTTTTGTACAAGTGAAATGTCCAGCTAGCTGTAACACTGCTAAAACCTATGTTTTTTTTGTGAAAAAAAATTATATATATATATATATATTTGGTGGTGTGTGAACAAGACTACGTCAGTAGTCGAAACGTTACACTTTGGAAGGCACAAGGATTAAATAAACATCTTGCATGGAGAGCGTGGGGTCTGTCTCTTCTTTCGCCGCCGTGAGTGGAGGTTTGAAGACTTTGCCGATATATATATATATATATATATATATATATATATATATATATATATATATATATATATATATATATATATATATATATATATATATATATATATATATATATATATATATATATATATATATATATATATATATATATATATATATATATATGCAAGCTCCAGGATGTGTCCATCAGTTTGGTTTGCACTCGACCAACAGCAGCAGAGAGTCAGACTCTCTTTAAGGTACAGGCGGTTGCCGCTTGAATCACTCCGTGCAGGTGTGCCTGACGCGTTTCGAAAGCTCCTCAGCTTTCTCCTCAGAGGCTTTCACGGAGATTCGCGCTCCCAATTTCAACAATGCACGCCCTCCAATGGGAAGATGATGTTGGCTGAGCATTGTGGGAGCGGTAGTTCTTATAGATGCAGATATGGACTCAGGCAGGGGGGTCCGTCTTGAATCCCTGCTGTTACCCCACATATTCGAAGAGGTGTCTTCTCCTCGAGTGGTCCCCTTTCTTTCGGAGAGGTGCACAACCCCGCGGCAGGACGGCCGCGTAAATATGCAAGCTCCAGGATGTGTCCATCAGTTTGGTTTGCACTCGACCAACAGCAGCAGAGAGTCAGACTCTCTTTAAGGTACAGGCGGTTGAGCGCGAATCTCCGTGAAAGCCTCTGAAGAGAAAGCTGAGGAGCTTTCGAAACGCGTCAGGCACACCTGCACGGAGTGATTCAAGCGGCAACCGCCTGCACCTTCAAGAGAGTCCGACTCTCTGCTGCTGTTGGTCGAGTGCTAACCAAACTGATGGACACTTCCTGGAGCTTGCATATTTACGCGGCCGTCCTGCCGCGGGGTTGTGCACCTCCCCGAAAGAAAGGGGACCACACGAGGAGAAGACACCTCTTCGAATATGTGGGGTAACAGCAGGGATTCAAGACGGACCCCCCTGCTTGAGTCCATATCTGCATCTTCAAGAACTACCGCTCCCACAATGCTCAGCCAACATCATCTTCCCATTGGAGGGCGTGCATTGTTGAATTTGGGAGCGCGAATCTCCGTGAAAGCCTCTGAAGAGAAAGCTGAGGAGCTTTCGAAACGCGTCAGGCACACCTGCACGGAGTGATTCAAGCGGCAACCGCCTGCACCTTAAAGAGAGTCCGACTCTCTGCTGCTGTTGGTCGAGTGCTAACCAAACTGATGGACACTTCCTGGAGCTTGCATATTTACGCGGCCGTCCTGCCGCGGGGTTGTGCACCTCCCCGAAAGAAAGGGGACCACACGAGGAGAAGACACCTCTTCGAATATGTGGGGTAACAGCAGGGATTCAAGACGGACCCCCCTGCTTGAGTCCATATCTGCATCTTCAAGAACTACCGCTCCCACAATGCTCAGCCAACATCATCTTCCCATTGGAGGGCGTGCATTGTTGAAATTGGGAGCGCGAATCTCCGTGAAAGCCTCTGAAGAGAAAGCTGAGGAGCTTTCGAAACGCGTCAGGCACACCTGCACGGAGTGATTCAAGCGGCAACCGCCTGCACCTTAAAGAGAGTCCGACTCTCTGCTGCTGTTGGTCGAGTGCTAACCAAACTGATGGACACTTCCTGGAGCTTGCATATTTACGCGGCCGTCCTGCCGCGGGGTTGTGCACCTCCCCGAAAGAAAGGGGACCACACGAGGAGAAGACACCTCTTCGAATATGTGGGGTAACAGCAGGGATTCAAGACGGACCCCCCTGCTTGAGTCCATATCTGCATCTTCAAGAACTACCGCTCCCACAATGCTCAGCCAACATCATCTTCCCATTGGAGGGCGTGCATTGTTGAAATTGGGAGCGCGAATCTCCGTGAAAGCCTCTGAAGAGAAAGCTGAGGAGCTTTCGAAACGCGTCAGGCACACCTGCACGGAGTGATTCAAGCGGCAACCGCCTGCACCTTAAAGAGAGTCCGACTCTCTGCTGCTGTTGGTCGAGTGCTAACCAAACTGATGGACACTTCCTGGAGCTTGCATATTTACGCGGCCGTCCTGCCGCGGGGTTGTGCACCTCCCCGAAAGAAAGGGGACCACACGAGGAGAAGACACCTCTTCGAATATGTGGGGTAACAGCAGGGATTCAAGACGGACCCCCCTGCTTGAGTCCATATCTGCATCTTCAAGAACTACCGCTCCCACAATGCTCAGCCAACATCATCTTCCCATTGGAGGGCGTGCATTGTTGAAATTGGGAGCGCGAATCTCCGTGAAAGCCTCTGAAGAGAAAGCTGAGGAGCTTTCGAAACGCGTCAGGCACACCTGCACGGAGTGATTCAAGCGGCAACCGCCTGCACCTTAAAGAGAGTCCGACTCTCTGCTGCTGTTGGTCGAGTGCTAACCAAACTGATGGACACTTCCTGGAGCTTGCATATTTACGCGGCCGTCCTGCCGCGGGGTTGTGCACCTCCCCGAAAGAAAGGGGACCACACGAGGAGAAGACACCTCTTCGAATATGTGGGGTAACAGCAGGGATTCAAGACGGACCCCCCTGCTTGAGTCCATATCTGCATCTTCAAGAACTACCGCTCCCACAATGCTCAGCCAACATCATCTTCCCATTGGAGGGCGTGCATTGTTGAAATTGGGAGCGCGAATCTCCGTGAAAGCCTCTGAAGAGAAAGCTGAGGAGCTTTCGAAACGCGTCAGGCACACCTGCACGGAGTGATTCAAGCGGCAACTGCCTGCACCTTAAAGAGAGTCCGACTCTCTGCTGCTGTTGGTCGAGTGCTAACCAAACTGATGGACACTTCCTGGAGCTTGCATATATATTTATATATATATATATCTATATATTTATATATATATATATCTATATATATGTATGTATATATATATATATATATATATATATATATATATATATATATATATATGCATATATATATATTACCTACTGGCGGTCGCCAGTAGGTAGTTATAGTTAGGACCTATTTTCCATAGGAAATCCGAAACATTCTATTTGGAATAACTTTGGTGCCGGTTGACGAATCTAAGCATAATTTTCAAAACTGGTGGGGCTCTACTGTCCGCTCCTATCCTGAAAGTCTTGGGTTGATTCGTGAAGTGGGGGGCTGACAAATAAGGGGGTCCCAAAACTTGTTTTTCCCATGCAATTTTCCATTGGTGCCGTTCATCACCGCTACAGCCCGACCGGCTGAACAGAATTACACCAAATTTGGCAAAGTTGTAGTCCTTGGTTCAGACTTGTGCCCTTTGCTTATATAGTGTAAATTTGTTCAGTAGTTCCTGAGAAAATTACAATTAAAAGTACATATATATCTATGACCTCGGTGGATGCGGGGATAATAAGCGCACCGTCCCGATCACACGCAGAATGCTGATTGGCTGTCAAGTGGTTGTCAACATTCGAAACCAGGAAGTGCTGGCAGACATTTTGTGCATCAGTAGAAGCGAGGGTCTAGAAACTAGTGGAACAATTGTTCAAAATGTATAAAGGGGGCAGGTAAGAAATATTTTGATTCTCTAGACCTGCTCAGCGGGTCCCACAGAGATCTCAAAATACTGTTTATTTTTTTTTAAACGGACAAATGTGCTTTGGGTGCATGGATCCACCGTAATAAAAAATAAAATGAAGCGCTGGCTCCTGTGCTTGTTTAAAAATTAGCTACCTGGGAGGGTCAAATCCCGGGGTCTAAAATATTACATTTGATGGGGGTCCAGACGGGCCCTGTAGCCCGGGAACCGCTATTCCTACATGCTACAAAATAAATGGGTGAGGGAGCTCAAAGGTCCGTCTATGCCCGGGGGATTACCACCCTCTCGGGCTTTTTATATTTTGAGAGGGGGGCCGCGTGGTCTCCATTCTGGAGCAGTCGAAAGTCTTGGGGAACACCACCCCCCAGGAGCGACTCCTGCTGTGTCACGGAGTGTCTACCCCCAGGACAATACTGATTGCTATGGCAGGGCAGAGCCGAGGTTCTCGCTGTGTCATAGGAAACTTGCGGGCATATTAACAAGTGCCATTTTGCTGCAATTTAAAAAAAAAAGCCAAAAATGCAGTGAAAATTATATTGCCCTATTTACTAAGTGACGCTAAAATGCATTAATGCATGTTAGCAGCCGGTTTGCTAAGGGGTCGCCTCGTATTTCCAATGAGTTGCAATGTAGGTGTTCTTAGTGGGAAGGTAGGTGTTTCTATGAGAATATAAAAAGGAAGAGGGAGGTATGACAACAGAGTTGCATTTACAAGGCGGCCCTGGATTTGATGACTGATAGCAAAACTCTTGTTATGTCGGATCCTAACATGTGTTTTGAAGTATACTTAAACATGTTTAATATGCAAGGTGAATTGATATGTTAAGTGCAAAGTCTTATATTAACTAACCCTGGGCGGAGTTCGCGGAGTGGGGCTTCGCGGAGCTACGCGAAGTGGGCGAGAAACTACGCCCACCTCCGCACTCCGCGTAGCCCCACTCCGCAAAACCACTGGCCGCCTGCCCCGCCACCCGCCTCCCTCCCGCCCTCCCTAAATACTTTAAAATAAAGGAACGCAATAATTTTAAAAGCACTTACCTTGCCGCCGCTGGCTGCCGCGTTCCCCGGGGCTCGTTATCTTCCGTCTTCCGTATTTTGCAGTAATGCGCATGCGCGGGCGGCCGCGCATGCGCATTTTCTCGTGAAAATGCGCATGCTTACTACTTACAACGATACTTTGAAAATAAAATAGAATCCATTTATGACAAAATCCTAGGATCCCAACCCAATAGCGACTCCCATAAGGCCTCCTCCCTCAATATGAACACAAACTTTACCCTTACTACATTCCCTCCTATAAATATTGAAGAGCTTGACACAATAATGACTCAAGTCAAATCTGGGTCTCCGGACGATCTTATTCCCGCTAAAATCCTAAACCCTCTTCGTACCCTGTTAGCCCCTTACATTCTGGATATTATCAACCAGTCCCTTAAAGAGGGAAAAGTACCAACTGAATGGAAGAGAGCAGTGGTGAACCCAATCCGCAAGAATGCGGCCCTTCCTTGGACGGAGCTTTCCAACCTCCGTCCTATCTCGCTCCTACCCTATTACAGCAAGATGGCCGAGAAGCATGTTAATGCACACCTGTCCAACTACATTGAGGCAGCGGGCGGCCTAGACCACTCGCAATCTGGTTTTAGGCCCAACCATAGCACCGAATCAGCCCTTCTGTCAGTGACAGATAACATCAGAATGTCACTTGACAGAGGGAGCTCAGTGATTCTGGTGCTATTGGATTTGTCCGCTGCCTTCGACACGGTGTCGCATGAAGTTCTTCTCGGCCGTCTGAAGGGAGTTGGAGTAGAAGGGACCGCCCTTGCGTGGTTGGAGAGCTTCCTCGGAGACAGACAACAAGGTGTCAAATTAGGCTCCTATAAATCTGTCTGCAGGAAGCTCACCAAGGGGGTGCCACAGGGCTCATGTCTAAGCCCCACGTTATTCAACGTATATGTGGCCCCCTTGGCGGAGATTATTAGATCTCACGGGTTTTCACCAATCTCTTATGCTGACGATACCCAGCTGCTTTTCCCCTTTCAAACCGTTACACCCGCAGTCATGCAGTCGTTCCAAGACGGTATGAGAGCGGTGGCAGGTTGGATGGCCCAGAATTTCCTCCAATGCAACGTGACCAAAACCGAGGTCATGTTGTTTGGAGGGGCCTCCCTGCTCTGGTCCCCGGAATGGTGGCCAATGGAGCTCGGTCCTGTCCCAGAGCCCAAGCAAACCATCAAGAACCTGGGGGTACGCCTGGACCAATCCCTGATCATGAAAGATCACGTCAGTCAGGTTGCGGGAACATGTTTCCGCACAATTGGTCTCTTACGGCGCATTTTCCCCCTCCTTCCAAACACCCATAGGAAGACGCTGGTTCAGGCACTAGTTCTTGGACGAGTGGACTACTGCAATAGTCTACTCATATCTGCTAACCAGGAACAACTTGGCAGACTGCAGGTAGTACAGAACACCGCGGCAAGACTTGTCCTGAATGTTCCTCCCCGCACCCCCTCCCGTCCCCTCCTCTCCCAGCTTCACTGGCTCCCGGTGCAACAGCGGATTCATTTTAAGCTGTGCTGTATTATGCACAAATGTATCTACGGTTCTGGTCCTAAATATCTGAAAGATGTCTTTCTTCCTTACTCTCCTGGACGTACCCTACGCTCCAGCAACACGATGTTGTTATACGTTCCCAAAGTAAACAGAGCAAGACAGGGTGGCCGTGCCCCCTCCCTTAAAGGTCCAATGCTGTGGAACTCCCTTCCCCCCCAGCTAAGGCAAATTCCTCACCTTCTTAATTTTAGGAAGAAATTAAAAACTTATCTATTTACACAGGACTAACTTAGTTTCCCCTCTGTCCTTTCCGACTTATAGTTTTGCATTACTCATTCAGAAGCCACGCGCGGAGATACCCCTTCGGGGCTGATTCAAGCGCGATACAAGACTATAAATAAATAAATAAATAAATAAACCTTCAGTTCTTCATGAGTGAAAATAGGTCACAGTACTGCACACTATACATTCTGATAAACCCATTTTCACTCTAGAAGAAAAAGAGAATTACTTGATCTTTTTTTTGATTTGTACATATTTCAAACCTTCTTTTTTCGGAATCTTTGTAGTATTTTCAATTCACGATGATAATACATGAAATGTTCTTACATCATTTTATTTCTAGAGTACAATTATACTTTTACACACTACATTTAGAAATCATAATAATGTACTTGAAAAATATATAAAGCATAAACTTATACTATTAATTTACCTCTCTTTAAAATTCTTTCCTCCTTCTGTCGACATACATTCAACTCCTCTGGAGGGAGCCAAAAGTTTTATATATTACAATATATACATTAACTTTATGTTTCCTCTGAGGAAATGGATGATAAACTGAAGATGAATCCAACGATCGTAAACTTTGTCTTGCTCGTAGTTTGGTCACTCGTAATTTAATCACAGACACTAAAGTAATCATTCTACGGGTGTGGTTTATATACGTTTTGGTTATTGAAGTCACTATGGAACCAATTTAGTGCTCCTCTCATTTTTTTGTCACGTTTTTCAGTTGACACATGCTCACATTTCCACTGTTTAACTTGTGCACATGTTTTTGTAAAAGTGAAACTTGTTAAACAGTTGAAGACTGAGTGGATATATAAATATAAATATCTGGATGGAGTATTTAGTAGCAGTGTGATTGACTGTTTACTTGACTAATTTACAGTGTCTCACTAAATATATTGGATAGTCACTAAACTGTGTGAATATCTGTATAACTTTGTCAGTTGTTGTGTAAACCGCTGCACCAGTAGGTTACTAGCTATGTGAAAGTCTATATTACTTATTGATTATTTAACTGAGTATTTGTATGGGAGAGTGAATGTGTGTGTGGTTCGGTGGGGTGTGTGTGACTGCCTAAAGATGTGTGAAAAGTTAATTCAGTGGGTATATGAGGTTAAGACTGCATGTGGAAACAGTTGTTTGGGTGAGTGAATATCTTTCTGGATGTGGTGATGAGCAAATATATAGCTCAATGGTAAATGTCCAACAAACTAGAAAAATAAAAGGCAGCGTATATGACACTTGTTGTATATAAATAAGTATACATAAGACTCATTGGTTGCATGAATGACTGTATAGATAACTGTATACTTGGAATAGTGATTTCATAAGACACTAGGTATGAGTTACTATCTATATGAATAAATAAAGGGCTATTTGTATAAGTGTGTAGCTGAGTAAATGTAAATATGATACATTGTTTGCAAAAGTGAGTAGGATGACGGCATAGGTGAATAGGAAGTGCACAGGTGTGTTCTGTCGATGTAGGTGTATAAATATATTTGATAGTGTTCTATTGATCTTTCTTAGCATGTATGAGTAAATCTATACGTAATTGATTAGACGTGTGTGTAGATCTAGGAATCACTGAGTGGGTTTTTAGATACTTGTATTACTGTGTCATTGGATTCAAATATGGTACTCATTATTTTACAGTGAGTGATGAAAGGTTATGCTAGAGTATGATGAGGTGTATTTAATTGTCACGTAAATGATGTCATCAGTGATGTCATCAGTGATGTCACTGACCATGTCATGAATTATGTTTTATGTGACATTATCAGCAGTGGATTGCGGGCGCGCGAGTTATAGTTAGCAGAACTAACTATAACGAAGGAATTTCAATGGTTTTGTACGAGTGAAATGTCCAGCTAACTACAACACCCCTAAAACCTATATATATATATATATATATATATATATATATATATATATATATATATATATATATATATATATATAGCAACTGTTTAATTCCTTTTAATTAATTAACTTTGAAATGCTTCTTTTATATGAAAACTGAAACTTTTTAAAATTGACTGTATCTAAATTGATGTATTTTCCTTCCCCTTTTTCCTACTTTTTAACCAAACGAATTTATGCATGTATTTTGTTGTGAAGCTTTTATGATAATTTTTATCGAAATAAAAGCCTTTTTGACTTGACTTGACTTGATATATATATATATATATATATTACCTACTGGCTATCGCCAGTAGGTATATATAGTTAGGATAAATTCCCTATGGGATTTCTGAAAATTCTATGCCTAATAACTTTGGCGTTTGTGGACGGAATTGGCTCAAATTTTCAGGAAAATGGCACATTTTGTTTCTGAGCAGCCCCTGAAAATTTGGTGGGGTTTCGTCAAGGGGGGGCTGAGAAAAAAGGGGGGTCCCAAAACGCGTTTTTCCCATTCATTTTTCCATAGGGCGGTTGGACTCACTTTTAGCTCGAACGGCTGAATGGATTTGCACGAAACTTGGCAAAATTGTAGGGACTGTTAGCCCGATGTGCCTTTGCTAGGTCTCAATATATGTGCTCCAGTAGTTTTTGAGAAATTAACGTTCAAACCAAGATATATATCTGTAACAGCGCTCCGGGCAGCGATCCGGTCCGCTTACTTTTCGCGAAACGGAACTTTGCGCGCAGAAAGCTGATTGGCTCTCCGGTGTCTGTCAACATTCTAAACAGTCCGGAGCGGCCGCCATCTTATCTCTCGGTAGGATCGAGAGAGAAGAGGTGAAAAACGAAGGGGGAATTTATTGAAAGGGTGCAAGGTATACCCCTCTTGACCCCCTAGGATTGTTGTTGGGGTTATTAAAGGGTCCCGTGGGGAAAATAAAAAAAAAATTATTTTTCACGGTAGAAGCGCTTCTCGGGCCGCGAACTGGGCCGCAAACTGGTAGCGAAACGGGAATTCGCCATTTTGTGCTTCGTTTTAATTGTTTAGAGTCAAAAATTATCGCCGCACATCGGCCACAATGCATGAATATCGTTGAAAAGTCAGCGATATTCATGCATTATCGAGCGAATGCTCTTAGCCATGTTATCCACCTTCCATTGGATAACAGAAAGCTGATTGGCTCTCTGGTGTCTGTCAACATTCTAAACAGTCCGGAGCGGTCGCCATCTTGTCTCTCGGTAGGATCGAGAGAGAAGAAGAGGTGAAAAACGAAGGGGGAATTTATTGAAAGGGGGCAAGGTATACCCCTCTTGACCCCCTAGGAATGTTGTTGAGGTTATTAAAGGGTCCCGTGGGGAAAATAAAAAAAAAATTATTTTTCACCGTAGAAGCGCTTCTCGGGCCGCGAACTGGGCCGCAAACTGGTAGCGAAACGGGAATTCGCCATTTTGTGCTTCGTTTTAATTGTTTAGAGTCAAAAATTATCGCCGCACATCGGCCACAATGCATGAATATCGTTGAAAAGTCAGCGATATTCATGCATTATCGAGCGAATGCTCTTAGCCATGTTATCCACCTTCCATTGGATAACAGAAAGCTGATTGGCTCTCTGGTGTCTGTCAACATTCTAAACAGTCCGGAGCGGTCGCCATCTTGTCTCTCGGTAGGATCGAGAGAGAAGAAGAGGTGAAAAACGAAGGGGGAATTTATTGAAAGGGGGCAAGGTATACCCCTCTTGACCCCCTAGGAATGTTGTTGAGGTTATTAAAGGGTCCCGTGGGGAAAATAAAAAAAAAATAATTTTTCACGGTAGAAGCGCTTCTCGGGCCGCGAACTGGGCCGCAAACTGGTAGCGAAACGGGAATTCGCCATTTTGTGCTTCGTTTTAATTGTTTAGAGTCAAAAATTATCGCCGCACATCGGCCACAATGCATGAATATCGCTGAAAAGTCAGCGATATTCATGCATTATCCAGCAAATGCTCTTAGCCATGTTATCCACCTTCCATTGGATAACATGGCTAAAAACCGCTCTGTGCGTGTTTTTTTTTTTTTTTTTTGCTGCGTGACGTTTGTTAACGTTCGATTCGATGGAAATCAGGAAGTGTTGAACACCATTTTGTCACTGCGAGTAAATATTTTGTTATAAATGAATCCTTATTGATAAACATTGTCTGCGCCATCTTGCGTTTTTGTCCAATGCCACAATTTTGTCGTGCACGGCAGCTATTTTAGATGCCTTGACCAGACCCACTCTCTGCACGCCGTCGATTCTCAGCATGGCTCCCCACCCTCGCACGCATCTCCCCCACGCAATGGTCACCCCCGCTCTCTCTCTCTCATGCATGGGCCATATACTTCCCCCATCTGCGCTGCTCTTCTCTGAGAATCACACCCTGTGCCCGTTCGACACCTCCCTTTCACCCTATTCACTACCGCACCCTCTGACACTTCTCTTCCTCTGTGTCCGATTGTCCAGGCCGGACCTAGGCTATCACCTAGCCCTGCGGATGTAGTGTATGGCTCCAGCTGTAGAGTATCCAGACATGCCAACCCTCCCGATTCAGGTGTGAGACTACTGATTTCAGTGCTAGTCTTTCGCTTCTCGATTCCTGCAAGGAAAAATGCGGGGGCATATTACCAACAACTAGCGGTAATTTTTGTCTCTAACTTGTTTAGAGAAGAGGCGAATTTTATCGCACATAAACCTTGCTATTAGCAAGGTTTATCGCAAATGCGATAAAAAACGGCCGCAATGCATGAATATCGCTGAGAAGTCAGCGATATTCATGCATTAGACAGCAAATGCTCTTAGCCATGTTATCCACTTCCCATTGAACAAGCGCATGGTCTTTTAAAGATTTGTGAAGTACTCGGGGCGGGGGGGGGGCACTGGCACAATTTGCAGGCCAGGCAGTGTTCAACACGTGCATCACCCTTTCTCTGCCTGCTATTGCGCTCCATGTTTCGGAAAGGTAAGAAAATGAACGTGCATTTGAGTTTGAAATGTCCGATCTTGTAGCAGTACACTTGCAAAGCCCACACATGACAATAACCCGATTCAAGGCCCCATTCACCCGATTTTTTAAAAAAATATAGTACTCCAAGACAGTTACATTTTAAAACTTTATTAATATTTAAATATAACGAACGCAACAAAAACTGTAAATATATTTAACCATTTTTTTAAATTAACCAGAACTATAACGATAACAACAACAACAACAATAATATAACTTTTATGTATAAATTACGCAAACATTTAGCTAATCTGCTAAAGGGGGGAGTCGCCATTTCTTTACAATAATCAATAATGAAAAATCCACATCAATAGGGTTGCCCGTTTTGTCGATGCAGCACTATAGTGCAATATACACAGCACCTGGGGTGTCAAGAGTGAACAGGTCTTTCTTTGTTCCTTAAGATGTTATCTCCGAGAATGCTGATGCATTGGTGTCTGTACACTTCTTTGTCAATTCTGTCAAGATGATAACTGCTTTATAAACAGACGATATCTTTGTTTCGTCATTAGTGTTAAGTGTGTCTGAAACTACAGTGCCCTTCTGGTTTTTTTTCTTCAGGCTCTACAGAGTTTTGTGTGTTGTTCTTTTGAGCGACAATTATTCCAGAGGTTTCAGGTTCACTTGTTTTGTTCTGCAGTGAGTTAACAGCTTTAGAGAGTTCATGTTTATTTGCTATGTCCTGCTGTTCGTGAACTGCTTCAGAGACGTCAGCCTCATTTTTTATGTTTCAGTAGATCCTGGACCTGCCCGGCCGCGCCCAAAATGGCGCCGGTGTAAATGGGACTCGTAACTGCTTGTTCTGTACTGGTTGCCCAACCTTGATATCACGAGATACATATGCAGTTTTGAAGCACATGGCGGAGGCTTGTCTGCTGTAGTGGGGCGCCCCTTTATCGTTTCAGTCGCCATTCCGCCCGCTTTTGCTACACTGTGCCTCATCCGCCATTCAGCTGTTTACCGCCCGCTCTTACGGCTACAGCGTCTCGCTCACCATGTAGTTGAGTTGCTCCCACTCTTGCGGTGCAGCCGTAGGCGGCTTCCACAGGACTCTTAAAATGGCGGCCGGCTCTTCGGATTTGGGCCTGGTCCAGTAAAATGGCCCTGGGACACCTTGGAACTCGGTCGCTTGTCTGCCAGGGCTTGGGTTCCATTCTCGAAAGCGTCCCCTCAGCCTTGAAGATTGTACAAAAGTCTTGGGGGCCCTCGACTCCCGCAGGCTTCCGGTGGAGAGCGGCTGCCATGATTGCTTGCGGAATGGCCACGACGGAGCTACGAGATGGTGGTGCTCTCATGGTGACGCCAGCTTCAGTCTGAAACATCCAGAAACAAGGTGGGGCTTTTATCGTTTGGGGAAAAAAAATGTTTTAATCCAATGAAAAGTGTTATTTTTAGGTCACATGACCTAGTCTTACATAATTAGGAAAAGAAAAGTAAAATGAACCAATGAAAAGTTTTATTAACAAGTCACATGACCTGTTATGCTTACGTTACGCGCTGCGCGGCGCGCTCTGGATCGTTTCCGGGAAGCTGCGCCTTGCGCACCGGAGCACATCCGGGTGCGCTAACGCGTCGCGTCATATGACGCATTACGCGACAATGCAGGTGCAGAATATAGTCAAAATGTCTCCACCAACCAGCGGTCGGAATTCCACCGCTTTCAGCAGTCCAAAAAGTTCGGTCAAATCTTAAGAGCGGGAGCACCTCAACTACATGGTGAGCGAGACGTTGTAGTCGCAAGAGCGAGCGGTAAAGAGCTGAATGGCGGAAGAGGCACAGAGTACCAAAAGCGGGCGGAATGGCAACTAAAACGGTAAAGGTGCGCCCTGCGACAGCGTGTCTTCAGGTGAAACGGATTGTGGGACAAGGTCCAGAATGAAAGATTCTTCAAAAGGGAAAAAATTCCGCCGGACCCCGAGAGCCGGCCACCTATGCCGGGGGCGATCTCAGGCCTCACCAGGGCAACACGACTTGGGGAGGGGGCAGGAGCCAAGCGCCCCCTCTCAGTCCGCGCCATCTCACCGCCCCTCGGGAGCCTCCGTCAAGCGGTTTAGGGAGGCACCGTATCACATTGTTTTCCAATGCAGTCAGGTCCACAAATGGACCCCACTTACTTTGAATAGTGAAGCTGCAGCAGGTGCAAATAAGGTTTAAACAGTGTTACAAGAGCTGCTTAGAACTCTGAAGTATGGCACTCTACAACCAGGACTTATGCCATTTATGTAAGGCAGTGACATGGAAGCAAGTCAGGGACAAAAAGCATGAACGAACATTCACGTATGAAAATCTTATTTGGAGAAGGGGTAGAATCCAAACGCCCCCTGCCAGTTCGCGCCACTACACCGTATGTGGAAAATCTGAAGCCATCATTCTACAAACTCTCAACGCTTGTTATCAGTGCATGAGTTTCATGCTCGATCGATTGAGCTAGCCGGATCGGGCAATAAAAAGTATAAAATAGTTATGTAAATAGTTATTTAATAAAATGTTTTACTCTGTTTCTTTGCTGGTGTGTTGTGTATATTTATAATATTTGCATAGGGTTTGCCGTTATTTTGGGCGGTGTGGGTGGCGGAGTCGAGCTGTTTTGCAGCCCTCATGGTGTGGAGCTCAGTTCATTTCACTATTTTCGTATTTCTCATGAAGGGTTACTCCTAATGTTTGTATTTTACCGAGGTCAAAAAGAGATCGAATTAGTGGTCTACTGATTTTGCTCGATTACTTTTATTTTTTTACACGATTTTTCACTATCTGCAAAGACTAAACAGAGTATTGCGACTTTGTGCTTGTTTGTAAATAGAGAATGATCCAAAGAGAACCAATTGTAAAACAGTAAATGCTTGGATAATAATCAATCAAATGGAGAGACAAGCAGGTACGACGGATTACAACAGGGGTAAAGGTCTGCGTTAACTACCGTTCACTATCTGCAAAGAGAGAGTACTACTAAGAGAAAAGAGGGGAGTGGGGGGGGGCAGCGTTCAAAGCACATCAGCGTGCATAAACACGAAAACGTTTTTACCTATCACGTACTTGACATTTGACAGCTTTTGATGTTTGCTATTAAAAAACCATTGAAATTCACAGAAAAAACCATAGGTTATACTCGATATATAGTTAGGAATTTGCATTTACAAAACCTTGAATATTCAATGAAAAAACCATTGGTTTTAGGCCATATATAGTTAGGGATTTGCATTTACAAAACCTTATTTTACTCGCATAAAACCATTGAAATTCCATATATAGTTATAAGCGCTAACTATATATCGCGCACCCGCAATCCACTGCTGATGATGTCACATATTACATCATTCATGACATGGTTAGTGACATCACTGATGACATCACTGATGACATCTCAAATGACATCACTGATGACATCACTGATAACATCTCATTTGACATGACTGATCACATCACTGATGATATCATTCATGTGATAATACCATGAACCTCTTCAGACTCTAATATAACCTTAGATACAATCAGTGTAAACAGACAGTCACTCATCCATGGAGTTACTCACACACCTAGTCAGTTATGCCAAAAATCAATCACACCTCCATTTTCTCAACTATACAGTTATACACACCTTACTTATTCAAACATATACTAACACATATTTACTTTACTCTCTTATACAATCTCTGATACATGTTCACAATGATCCATACAGCCACTCACACATTCACTAGCTCTTATGCACAGTTATTTATAGATGTCAACTCTCACATGTACTGTGTTTTACATATGTACTTAATTTGACATGTAGCACTGAGATATCCATTCACTCACTAATACACTCATGCACAGTCAACCGCCCATACAGCTGTTTCCACATGCAGTTTTGAATCTATACATATAGTGAATCAACTACTCACACATCTATGTACAGAGTCACACACCTTCCAGCCACCCATACACACACACTCAGTTTCCCATACAAATACTTGGGCAACCAATCAACCCATACAGTTACTCATATAGCTACTGATCAACATATGCAGCAGTTTGTAGAACAACAGATATAATGATGCACAAATTAAAACAGTTTAGTCACTAACCCATGCACTCAGTGAGACACATTTAATCACTCACTCAGTCAGTCATGCACCTAGTAAATCCTTCATCCAGACACTTATATATCCACACATTCATCAATATGTAAAATATATTTTAACTTTACAGAAACATACAGTCACTGGATGTTGTAATCAGTGATGTCATCAGTGATGTCATTTGAGATGTCATCAGTGATGTCATCAGTGATGTCACTAACCATGTCATGAATGATGTAATATGTGACATCATCAGCAGTGGATTGCGGGTGCGCGATATATAGTTAGCGCTTATAACTATATATGGAATTTCAATGGTTTTATGCGAGTAAAATAAGGTTTTGTAAATGCAAATCCCTAACTATATATGGCCTAAAACCAATGGTTTTTTCATTGAATATTCAAGGTTTTGTAAATGCAAATTCCTAACTATATATCGAGTATAACCTATGGTTTTTTCTGTGAATATATATATATATGTATATATATATATATATTCACTGAAAAAACCATAGGTTTCAGGTAAGTTTTAGTTAGAAATTAGCATTTGAAAAACCATTGAATCCATACAGGTACTCAGACAACCAATCAATAACCCATATAGCATATAGACACTCATGTAGCTAGTCACCAACTCAACCTTTTGCTGACTGGTACTGGTGGTAACTGACTCTGACTGACCCTGGGCTCTACCTAACCAGGCCAGAGCCAGTGCTATGCTAAAAGACACTTAGAATACAGTGAAAACACCTACACGTACTAGGGTACACTATGGGTTTGGGTGCCCCTGTGATTGGCATGACCTCCCCTGTATTGCTGTAGTACATAATAGGGCAGGTGGATTAAAACTACCTCTAAGTCCCTAGTATATAATAGGGCATTGCAGTTTAGAGGCCAGCAGCCCGTTTCTGCATTTGCATGTGTGCACTGCTAAAAGTAGCCATGTGTGCAGAAAGAGGCAATAGACGTACAGAAAGAGGTAAGAGAGGTGCCGAAAGAGAGAAGAAGAGTGCATAAAGAGGAAAGAAGGGTGCAGAAAGAGGCAAGAGAGGTGCAGAAAGAAGCAAGAGAGGTGCAGAAAGAAGCAAGAGAAGTACAGACAGAAGCAACAGAGGTGCGGAAGGAAGAAGGATGCATAAAGAGTCAAGACTAGTGCAGAAAGAAACAACAGAGGTGCAGAAAGAGGCAAGAGGGATACAGAAAGAGGCTAGAGAAGTGCAGAAAAAAACAAAAGAGGTACAGAAAGAGGCAAAAGTGGTACAAGTAAAAGGCAAGAGAGGATCAGAAAGAGGCAAGAGACTTGAACACAGAGGCACAAGGGGTAGAGACATTTGCAAGAGAGGTGCAGAAAGCAGGAGAAGTGCAGAAAGAAGCAACAGAGGTACAGAAAGAGACAAGAGAAGTGTAAAAAGAGCCAATAGAGTTACAGAAACAGGCAAGATATGTGCAGAAAAAGTGAACTGGGGTGCAAAAAGATGCAACAGAGATGCAGAAAGAACCAACAGAGCTGCAGAAAGAGGCAAGAGGGGTGCATAAATGTGCAAGAGAGGAGCAGATAGAAGCACAAGCAGTTCAGGAAGAACCAAAAGATGTGCAAAAAGAGGCAATAGGGGTACAGAAAGAGGCAATAGGGGTACAGAAAGAGGAAAGAAAAGTGCAGAAGAAACAAAAGAGGTACAGAAAGAGGCAACAGAGGTACAGTAAAATGTAAGAGAGTATCAGAAAGAGGCAAGAAAGGTGCACACAGAGGCACAAGGGGTAGGGACAGTTGCAAGAGGTGCAGAAAGAAGCAGGAGAAACAGGGGTGCAGACAGATGCAAGAGAGGCACAGATTAAGGGAAGAGGGGTACAGAAAGAAGCAAGAGGGGTACAGAAATTTGCAAGACAGGTGTAGAAAGGAACAAGAACAGTACAGAAACAACCAAGAGAGGTGCATAAAGATGCATGAGGGGTGCCTAGTGAGGCAAGAGAATTGCAGAAAGAAGCAACAGAGGTACATAAAGAGACAAGAGAAGTGAGAAAGAGACAATAGAGTTGCAGAAACAGCAAAGATATGTGCAGAAAGAGGGAACAGGGGTACAGAAAGATGCAACAGAGATGCAGAAAGAGGCAAGAGAGGTGCAGGAAGAAGAGTGTGAAAAAGAAGCAACAGAGGTGCAGAAGGAAGCAAGAGAAGTACAGAAAGAGGCAAGAGAGTTGCAGAAACAGGCAAAAGAGGTGCAGAAAGAATCAGGATCAGTGCAGAAAGAACCAACAGAGGTGCAGAAGGGGGCAAGATGGGTGCAGAAAGAGCCAAGAGCAGTACAGAAAGAATGAAGAGATGTGCAGGAAAAGGGAAGAAGGGTGCAAAAAGAGGCATGAGGGGTGCAGAAAGAAGAAAGGGACATGCAGAAAGAAGCAACAGAGGTACAGAAAGACACAAGAGTGGTACAGAAAGAGGAAGAGAGGTGTAGAAAGATGCAAGAGGGTTGCACAAATAGGGAAGAGGGGGCAAAAAGAGGCAAGAGGGGTGCAGAAAGAAGCAAGACAGGTGCAGAAACAGGCAAGAGAAGTGCAGAAAGAGGCCATCAAATTGCTGAAAGAAGCAACAGAGGTATAGAAAGAAGCGAGAGAAGTGTAAAAAGAGGCAAGCGAGATGCAGAAAGAGGCACAAGAGGTGCAGATAGAAGCAAGACATGCAGAAAGAAGCATGGGAAGCACAGAGTGAAGCAAAAGGGGTGCCGAAAGAGGCAAGGGAATTGTCAAAAGAAGCAACCGAGATGCAGAAGCAGGCAAGAAAACTGCAGAAAGTGGCAAGAGAGTTGCAGAAACAGGCAAAAGAGGTACAGAAAGAGGGAACAGGGGTGCAGACAGAGGCAAGAGAGGTGCAGAAACAGATAAAAGGGGTGCAGAAAGAGGCAAGAAAGGTGCCCAAATTTGAAAGAGAGGTGTAGAAAGAAGCTAGAGCAGTGCAAAAGAATCAACAGAGGTGCAAAAAGAGGCAAGTGAGGTACAGAAGGAGGCAAGATAACTGCAGACAGAGGCAAGAGAGTTGCGTAAACATTCAAAAGGGGTGCGGAAAGAGCGAACAGGTGGGCAGACTGAGGCAAGAGATGTGCAGAAAGAGGGAAGAGGGTTGCAGTAAGAGGCAAAAGTTGTTCAGAATGAAGCAACTGAGGTGCAGAAGGAGCAAGAAAAGAACAGAAAGAAGCAACAGAAGTGCCTAAAGAGGCAAGAGGGATGCAGAGACAGGCAAGATAAGTTCAGAAAGAAACAATAGAGATGCAGAAAGAGGCAAGATAAGTGTAGAAAGAGGCAAGAGAGGTGTAGAAGCAGGCAGGAGAGGTGCAGAAAGAGGGAACAGGGGTTAAAGAAAGAGGCAAGAGTGGTACAGAAAGAAGCATGTGAGGTACAGAAAGAACAACAGAGATAGTCAAGAGAGGAACAGAAAGGTAACAGAGGTGCAGAAAGTGGAAGAGATTAGCAGAAAGAGGCAAAAGACGTGCAGAAAAAAGAATGTTGCGTGAAGAAGCAACAGATATGCAAAAAAAGTGTTAAGAGAGGAGAAGTAAGAAGCAAGAGTGGTTTACACACCATTAGTACCAATTTAACACCCACATTAAGCATTAAGTAACAGATGACCATTCTAGGTTTGCAAAGGGCCTTCCACCACGCTGTAACACTTGTTGCTGCATTTTTGGTAACCTTTGAGCCGTTTGAGCTAGAAACAAGGTTTTTTTTGTTCAAATCTGCAGATTAGGCAGTAGATGATTGATTATGTAGCTAATGCAGAAAATGTATAATTGTGCGAAAGTCAGTGCAACCAAACAGTTGCATAATTCCAGTGGCCATGCTCAGACCTCTGACTAGGTACAGAAGTGCTCCTCAGTGATTCCTTTTTTTTTTGTCTCATTGAGGTAATAATTTAGCTTCTATGGAAATGAGGAAGACTAAACCTGAGGTTACCATGCCACAACACAGACAACCATACCACATAATTACTCTCCATAACACATAATCCCACTCTACATAATTCCTATACACTAAATACCACATACTTTCTATCCACCTAATTTCACTGCAAAACATACCACATAATTGCACTACTCACAAAGTACATCCACTCCACACAAAAAACCATTAGTAAAAAACTTTTAGATTTACAATGCCAATAGCTCTAACTCTTGCAAATGTGAGACCTATTACATTACAAATGATTATTTAACTGGTAGTCACGTTTGCAGAGTGGTGGAGAAAGGGGGCTTAGCCTCGAACCAGCACTCAAGAATTTCACTGTGTAAGACTTACAGGAGGTCCCTCAGGAGGAAAGTGGACTTCATTCCCTATCCATTACTATGCCAGGAGGCGCGTCTTCATAGTGGTGGAGAAAGGGGGGCATGGCCTTGAATACCTCTTGGCAATCCCACAGTCTTGGACTTAGTGGAGATAACAGGAGAGGTAGTTGGCCCCAAGGACAATCTTAGGGGCCAACTACCCCTCCTATTACCTCCAGTAAATTCTCATAGTAGGCCACGCCCCCTTTCCCCACCACTCTGCAAATGCGCTCTCTTGCATGTGTATTAAAGTCCACTTCACTGCTGGGGGTCCTTGGGGGCCAAAAGCCTACCTGTTTCATCCAGTAAGCCCCACACAGTATGGTGTAGAGTGGTGGACACAGGCCACACCCCCTTTGTGCACTGCTCTGCAAACGCGTCCCCAGTCGCACTCTTGTTTGGGGGGTGAAGTCCCCTTGCCACTTGTGGGTCCCTGGGGGCCAACTAGCCCTCCTGTTACCTCCAGTAAGTCCCACACAGCTGGATTGCTGAGAGTAGGCCAAGACCACTCCCCCTTTTTACACACATCTTTCAACACACCTCCTGGTGTATTGCTGCCTGGGGGCTGAAGTCCACTTTAGTCCTGAGGTCCTCAGGACACAAAGGGACCTCATCAGCCCACCAGCAGTGCGCCAATGAGCCTGTTTGCCCAGTGGTGTAAAAAGGGGCATGGTCTACCAACTCTCAGCAATCCCATCTAGTTGGCCGTCAGGGACCCTAATTAGCAATGGGGACTTAATCCCCCAATGCAGAGAGCACCAGTAGTCACGTTTGCAGAGTTGTGCAGGGTTGGGCGTGGCCTCCGGCAAGTTGTGGTTCCTTTTTTTTATTTTATGGGAGGAGGGCTGTGTGGCACCCCTTCCCTGGGCCACTTTTAGCCCCAGGGACCCTATCTCTCGAGGCATACCCAGCCTTTTTTTTATTTTGCAGGGGGCCCACGTGGCCCACTCCGTAGGCCAATTTGGGGCACGGGCACCCCATCCCCCGGGGCAGGCCTTCTTTTTGTTATGTTATGTTAGTTGGCATTTGTTAAGCTCATTATCACCTACAGGTCTCTAAGCTCTGCCAGAGAGATCTTACCTAACCTAGAGAGTGGGTTATATCCACGCTTCTGCAAACAGGACAGTTTTTATTTTTTTCCTGAATGGAAGGAGGTTGTGTTCCTTCCGCAGACTCTCTGGCAAGTTGTTCCAGATGGACAGGATCAAGAATGAAATTGCTCTGCCGCCTTTTGTGGACAGGTTAAACCTAGGGCAAGCCAGGAGGCTAGCATCCGTGGACCGTAGTGCCCTATTAGGGATGTATTTGACGAGGCAGTCCTTGATGTAAATAGGAGCTCGGCCATAAAGGGATTGATGAGCAATACAGAGGCCCTTGAATTTTGCTCTCTGTTTAACAGGAAGCCAATGCAACTGTTTAAGAATGTATGTGCACGCCTAGGGGCTTTGAAGATAAGCCTTGTGGCATCTTTCAATACCACCTGGAGTCTTGACATAAGCTTCTCCGGGAGACCAACGTATAGGGCGTTGCCATAGTCGAGGCGAGCTAATATCAAGGAAGAGACTGCAGTTCGTAATGTGTTAAATGTCAGGATGGGGCCAAGTTTGCACAGTTGTCTCAACAATCCCGTGCATGTACCCACCACAGCCGAGACTTGCTGGGTCATGGTGAGCTTAGCATAAATTTTTATCCCTAGACTTTGACCATCTTAGAGGGTTCTGGAGGTATACCCAGTTCTTGCGGCCAGAAGAGCTCCTGCCAAGGGTGGGAGTCTGAGGTGTCGGCCAATACTTCCGTTTTGTCTGGGTTTATTTTCAGACAATTAGACAACATCCAGTTCACCATGAATTTTAATATATTTTGAAAATGTAGCTGGGCAGGGGATGTATTGTCTATCTGAATAATTATTTGGGTGTCATCGGAGTAGTTATAAATTTGACACTCCAAGTGATTTAAAGCCGCTATCAATGGCTGAAGATAGACATTAAAGAGAAGTGGAGATAATGCCTACCCCTGAGGTACACCACATGAGAGTGATCCTGGCTCAGATACGAGATCATTCAGTTGTATTCTCTGTGACCGCTTTCCAAGGAAGGAAGTCAGTGCCGTGCCCTGGATCCCCAGCTCCGAAATCCGCGACAATAGTTGGTCATGGTTGACCATATCAAATGCCGCGGACAGGTCTAGTAGAACCAGGGCACAAGGTTTATTCCTATCGGCCCTAAGTCTAAGTTCATCCAGGACCGATAGCATCGCTAGCTCCTTGCTATGGTGTGCCCTGAAACCTACCTGATTTGGTTGCAGGAGATGGTTATTGTCAATGTGGTCAGTCAGTGATTTTAGAACATGTTGCTCAAGAACTTTGGCCAAGAATGGAAGTTGCGAAATTGGCCTGAAATTTTTCAGATCTTTTGTGCTAGACCCAGGTTTTTTTAAGAGTGGAATAACGCGTGCCTCCTTGAAATCGGAAGGCACCTGCCCTATTGCCAGGGATCGATTAAGGAGTGCGAGTACCTCATTTTTGATGCTTACAAATGATAGCTTAAAAATTTTGGGCGGGCAGGGATCCATTGAGGACCCTGACTTCACTCTCCCAATGAGGTGCTCCAGGGAGTCATTCGTTAAGGCAGGGAAAGCAGTAAGTGGTTCAGCGAGGGAGATGGACGGTAGCACAGGTGATAGAGTACATGGAAACTGAGGGGTGGATTGAATATCCATCAATAGATATTACAGTCTTCTAGGTGGAAGGTCGGTTTTTGTTCTTTGACTTGCCTTAACTCTTTGAGGGTACTAAAAATCCCTTTCTGTTTATTGTCGACGGTTGTGATTCTTGCCTCGTAAAATTCTGATTTGCGTGATAAGATTGCCCTTTTATAAGTTGCAAAAGCCCTACCATAATCTTGGTGGGCGCAAGGGTCGTAGGTTTTCCGCCAGGCTCTCTCACTTTGGCGAAGGGTCTGTTTCAAGGTTCTTAGGTGGTCATTGAACCAAGAGGCCCCCTTGCCTTTATCCGAAGTTCTGCGCCTACGTGTCGGGGCTGCTTTGTCAATGGCAAGCTGTAGCCTTTCTTACAGGGTACTACTTTCATCATCGATGTTTCCCCGCTTAGGTAAAACCGGGGTCGATGTTTGTAGAGCCATAGTTAGGTCAGCGGGGCACATCTTGTTCCAGCTCCGTATCCTTTTCCAATCAGAGAGTGGATTAGTAGTTTGCTTAGAAAAGGGAAATTGGCCACGGCATAGGAAGTGATCCGACCAGGGGTATGGGCTAGTAGATATCGGGCTAGCAAAGGGACGGGAGGACCAGACCAAATTCAGGATTTTGTCCTTTGTTGTGAGTGGGCCCTTGGACTAGCTGTGTAAACTCTAAGGCAATCAATGCCTCCTCCAACTGTATGGCCTGGCTTTCTTTGGGAGTTAAGTCCCAATGTAAAATAAAATCCCCTAGCACCACCACACATTGGTACCGGGATCGGATGTCATTAACTAGTTCTGTAAACCTTTCGATGAACCTAGGTGGAGTACGTGGAGGGCAGTAGACTACCAGAATGACTAAGCACACTGATTGGAAGTGGAATTTGGCCCCACGAACCTCTGCCCCTTCAATATATTCTGCACAGATGGATTCTACTTTTAGTTGATGTTTATATAGTAGCGCCACACCGCCCTCTCTGGAGTCACCTGATCGATTATGACAAAGAGCTCCATAAATGGGGGGGAGGGCTGCAACTAAATCCGGTGTTGATGAATCATCTAACCAGGTTTCTGTAATGCCTAAGATATCAAAAGAGGCATCTTGAAGTAACGAAAAAACTTCAAGGTTGTGTGTTGATAGAGAACGTGTGTTCAGGGTGGCAATCTTGAGTTCAAGGGGGTTTTCATTTTGAGTTTGTTCCAGGGTTGTTTGTTTTTTAAATTAAATTAAAAAAGGGAGGGGTGCAGCGTGGCCCCGCTCCCGGGCCCTTTTTGGCTCAGGGGACCCTATCCCCCTGGGCTTGGCCATTCCTTTTTATTTTTAAAGGGAGGGGGGCAGCGCGGCCCCCCTCCTGGGCCATTTTCCACCCAGGGACTCCATACCCTGGGCTTGGCCATTCATTTTTTTTAAAAATAAACTGAGGGGGCTGAGTGCCCCCCCCCTCCTGGGGCATTTTTGGCCCCGGGGACCCCATCCCCCAGGGCATGGCCACACGTTGCGGACCACGGGGGGAGCCCCAATGCCCTCAATGTCCCTGACGGCTACATGCCTCCTGCAAGAGCCGGCATTGCTTTCGGCAAAGGGAGCTGCTAACATGCAGCTCCCTTTGGCCGAAAGCCCCACCCTAAAATAACAATGCCCCAGGGAGATGGCGGTCCCCGGGGCAATGTGGGGGGCAGGAGCCCCGTGCATTTTTTTTAAAAGCCCCGGGGAGGGGGTTGTTCCCCGGGCTGTGGAGGCCCCCGCAGGCCTCCAGTACAATTAGGTATTGCCCCTGGGACCTGGTCCACCCGGGGGCCTATAGAAAAGGAAGCGCGAGAGCCCGCTCCTCATTTTTATTGTATTTTTTGGCTGGATTCGTGCACCCAGCATGGCATTGCCCGATTTGTTTTAAAAACAATCCTTTTTGGCCCTGGGGTTCCTTGTAGGGCCCCCTGAGCAGGCCTAGGGGGTAAGGGTGTTTCTACCATGCCCCCTTTTCTTGTTTTTTTAATCCTTTTTTTACTGTTTTCTTGTGTTTCCTGGTTTCGAGTGTTGATAGCCAATCAGAATCAATTTTGTGCTTGAGAGGGTTCAAGAATCCTCCTTGGCCCTCAAAATTCGATATTTTTATCTTTTGAATTCATCAGGAACTACTGAATGGATTTACACCATTTTAAAAAAAAACATGCTTTCTGAACCAAGACCTTCCTATTTGCCAAATATGGTGTAATTCAGTTCAGCACTTTGAGCTGTAGCTTTGTGTAAGTTCCTATGGAAATTAACATGAGGAAAAATTGTGTGGGTACCCCCTTTTTTCTTGGCCCCCACTTGACGAATCACCCCGAAACTTTGAAGACAGGAGCTGACCTGAGTGAACTATTAATTTTGAAAAATTTGCGAAGATTCGTCAAACGGCCCCAAAAATATTGGCAGAAGAAAAAATGCTTTTGAATAGAAACAAGGTCCTAACTATAGCCCGTAGGTAATATACACACACATATATATATTTATATACATATATATATTTATATATATATATATATATATATACACATATATGTATGTATATATATATATATATATATATATATATATATATATATATATATATATACATATATATATATATATATATATATATATATATATATATATATATATATATATATATATATATATATACATATATATATATATATATATATATATATATATATATATATATATATATATATATATATATATAATGTTTTTGTATTATGCATTTGTCAATTCAATATCAGCTCCAAGATTGAAGAGAAAAAAAAGAACAAATCAGCTCATAATAACCATGACCAATTGGAGACTTATTTTTTGGAATACTAGTTTGCACAATGTACTTGCACAATGCACAAGTCACTTTAAAAATCTGACTCAACAAGAGGAATGGAGGCAAAGAGGAAGAAGAGGAAAAAATATCATGAAATCTTGAACATGGACTTTGATAATTGAATAGGCATAATATGATTTTTTGCACAAAGTACACGTCACTTTAAATTCCAGATAATATGATGAAATGTGGAATAAGAACTTGGATTACAAACACACGTCACTTTACTAACCAGTTAAATATTTTAGAATTGTTTTAGAGTTAGGATACATTGGGAACATCTTTTTGAGAAAATCATGTGAGTGAAAAATCTTGGGAGTCTTGCTGCTTGAACATAATTGATGAGTAGATCTTCCTGTTTATTGTAGAGCCTGGATATGTAATGGTCATGGAAATAATGAACTTCACAGATAGGAGACTGGTCTTATTCTATCTAGAACACATCTCAAGTCTTTGTTCTTTTTTTCTCTTCCCACTTTTCCTCCCTAGCAATCCTCTCTATCCTGACACAGTAGATTGAACAACCAAAAACGTTATTGAGTTTCTAAAAAAGTATATTTCTAGTACTTTAATGGTTATACCCTTGAGAAAGAAGAAAAAAATATTGTAAAGTAAGAAATGTTTTTAAGTTTTGTTAAAAATGGATAAATGTGAAAATGTAAAAAAATACTTTAAAAGAATGCGTAAAGAAAGAGAAAAAATGGCAGCTACTTCTAGCCAAACCATAAATGCATTGTTGTGGGTGAATGTTCTAGTCTACTTTTTTTAACTGACACAAACAAGGGATCCTTGCACTTAGCCACTTTAAATAGACAGTTTAGATGGTGGAACTCTATGGTCCAGTTGAAGGCATCTGCCGAAACGCATCAACAGTCCTTTTTATTTTGCACATGGTGTTGATGGAACAAAATACCTTAAAAGAAAACTCGGTGGACACCCTCTGTGCTGTGGATACTCTGGTGGGGATCTTGCCGAGTTGTTCTTGAGGATATCATTTTTTATATATATATTTTACATGAATTGCTGATACCATTCAAATAAGAAATCGCTGTCAATCCAGGAAATACTTCACTGATTGATTTATTCAACTGGCTGACTCGTTTCGACCTCACGGTCTTTGTCAAAGCCACAATAGTGAATCAGATTAATCTTTTTTGAAAAACAGTGACAAACCATTTCCTCATACACATAGTGAAAAGACTAGGGTAATTATTTTTCTTACATTATTACTCATCCAAGTAGGCATTCCTTATTCCGGAGAAAAAGAATTCTAATTGCGGTAATTTGGTGTGAAGATACCAGGGGTAATCATAGATTACAGACCTCTGATATTCCTGACCAAAAATACTCCCTATTCAGAAAAGGGCCTTAAAAGTAGAAAATAACAAATATTTGATAGAAACACCTGTTTCTGAAATGTATTTCTATCGATGTGGTGTGAATTTCATCTTACATTTTGTATTTCCATTGACTTCCACCCGGTGCCTCAGGGTTTAAAACACAGAAGTAAAATGTCCATTCCAAACATTTCTCTGCAATAAAGGGAATTGCCTCATTTATGATCAACGTTTTCATGCAAGAAAAGGAACTGTCAACCTAGGAATTCTCTGACATTATAGCGTTGCCACCTAGCCAAAAATGTTCTAAAGTTCCCTTCTTCAAGTGGGAAGCACAAGGGAAGTTGATTGCTGCAATCATTGCAAACAAACTCACCAAGTGAACCTCATGATCAAGTGCTATAAGAATAGACCGTACTTCATGTACATTAAAACAAATGTAGGTAGTAGACCTGACATCCTTGTGTCGTATTCCCCCAAATGTTTTGCCTTCAGTGTTCTTGATTTGCTGAATTTGTTTTTGTTGACTTTAGAACTCTGTGGAATTTACCACTGATAACCATTTTTAAAGTGTTAGTGTTCCTTCCATAATACATGGTAAAATAGGCCAACACCTGATTGGCACATTTAATTTACTTGTAAGAATGTGGTACTACTTGTGCTCAGAGCCAGTAAATTAAATGCTAGTAGTGGGCCTGCAGCACTTATTGTGCCACCTACTTAAGTAGCACCTTGAAATATATCTCAGGTCTCAGTTTTGAACTGCCATTTTCACCTAGCAAAATAAACCATTGGCACGCCTAAATCTTACTTTATGATACATATATTTCACACCTAAGGCAGGCCCTAAATGCCCATAAAGTGGAGTGCATTGTATTTAAAAATCAGGACATATTTCCTTAAGTTTTACAAATTTCTAAATTAGTCTTTCACTATTGTAAGGTCAATCTCATTGGGTTACTTTATTACATTAAATAAGTGCTAAGTTTTGATTTAGAGCAGGTTGAAATGTCATGTTTAGACTAAGACAAATTGTAATTTAGAATCCTCTAACGCTCTTTCCGAGTGTTAGCAGCCAACCAATGGAACGCTCTTCCTACCGCAATTAGACTGGCCAAGACTGAAACTATATTTAGGAAGCTTTTAAAAACACATTTGTTCACCCAGTAGACCGGTCATTGCCTTTCTGCCTCTCTCTCCATAGCGCGGGGACACGCCGGGATGGCGTCACCAAGCGCTTTATAAGCCCCTTTATTATTTATTATTATTATTATATTTTAGGACACAATTCAAAAAATGCCAATTTGAGAAAGTTTACATTTTCTTACCCTAACCATTTGGTGCTTACAGACAGTGGTCTGGGTCACATTAGTATGAACAGCTCTGCTGTTGGGGGTTTGTGTATTCTTGCCAGACAGTGAGAAAAAGTGCCACTGTGTAGGCAGGATGGGTCATCCTGTACAGATAGCTGGGGGCAGAGCTGTTCCCTGCCCAACTTACATTTCAAACAGGCTTGCCTCCCGCAAACTCAAAGGAACCTGACACTAGTCTTTAGTCACCCATTCATCTTGGAGCCTTGGAAGTGGAAGGGAAGAACTGTCCTGAACTAGATACGGGGGTAGCCCAGGATGTCCCCTCACTTCAAAGAATGGCACCAGGTATAAATATTAGACCCTAACTACACCACTTTAGTGCACTCCTGGGCCTGTGGACATTAAAGAAGAAGATCAGTCTTGCGCCATAGATTACTGACCTGCATCTTGAGACCTGCCTTTCTTCACAGGGTACTGCACTGCTGCTTGAGGATAGCCTTGGCCCCCAAGAGGGCTGCACTGCTTCTTTAAGCATCCCCTACTCTCTGAGAAGGAAGACTTCACCCCAGACTACCCGACTGACTCCAAGGGTCAGTTGGCTGACCTCCTTTCTGAGCTACAGGGACACAACAAGATCCAGAGGCCTCCCTGCAACTGCCCAGCTGACCTGCTGCACTTTACCTACAAATGTAACTGTCTTAGACATGCTGGCCTCTGCAGGAGTGAGTTCTTCATCCACAGGAGCTGCCCTGTCCTGGATTCCAGGCAACAAATAAGCTCCTCCCATGAACAAAAGTGAAATTCTGAAGATTTGGGCTCTTTGGAACCATGAATGAACCCGTTCGCACTGAGATTCTGCAGCCCACGATGATCACCAAAGCAACACTCTAGTGAAGCCAACTTTTTACACCACAGTGCCCGGCAGCGATGACATGCACCGCGAGATCTGCACTTTGCAATACAGTAATGACTTGAGGAGACCAGCATCGCAAAGCTTCAGCAATGCCCATCTGTGATGCCTGACTTGATCTTTTCGATACAGCAATGGCCATCAGTGACACTCTCACTGTTCCTAGCAACTCCCTCCACCCTGAAAAGAACTCTTCAAGCCAGATTTTGAGACGCTACCCTTTTCAATGGGACTAACCTGGTTCCTGTATCCGGCCCATGCTCCATTATGATCTTCCTTAACTTGTGACTTTCACTCAGTCATAGCAAAAACAACAAGTGATGGACCGAATGTGGATCAATGTCACACATTCCCCCAGTCAAAAGATCTGGGCCCAAATCCATCGTTTTTTTGCACTCCACACCACCCTGGGTTAGACAATGGCGATATGCAAATCAGCTCTGACCCTGTTGCCCCATGGGAACAGTCCATTCCGAACTACAAAAGCCATGTCCTTCCCAGAACGGAATCAAGCATCCGAGGACCGGACCGGTTTCGAGGTAACACCTCTCATCAGCCCGGCTAGCTTGACTCCAAGTGGTGTGGAGTGCCTGGGACCCACGTCTGGGCATCCCCAGCGCACTTAGGGCGGCAATTGCAAAAACAACAAGTGATGGACCGAATGTGGATCAATGTCACACATTCCCCCAGTCAAAAGATCTGGGCCCAAATCCATCGTTTTTTTGCACTCCACACCACCCTGGGTTAGACAATGGCGATATGCAAATCAGCTCTGACCCTGTTGCCCCATGGGAACAGTCCAGTCCGAACTACAAAAGCCATGTCCTTCCCAGAACGGAATCAAGCATCCGAGGACCGGACCGGTTTCGAGGTAACACCTCTCATCAGCCCGGCTAGCTTGACTCCAAGTGGTGTGGAGTGCCTGGGACCCACGTCTGGGCATCCCCAGCGCACTTAGGGCGGCAATTGCAAAAACAACAAGTGATGGACCGAATGTGGATCAATGTCACACATTCCCCCAGTCAAAAGATCTGGGCCCAAATCCATCGTTTTTTTGCACTCCACACCACCCTGGGTTAGACAATGGCGATATGCAAATCAGCTCTGACCCTGTTGCCCCATGGGAACAGTCCAGTCCGAACTACAAAAGCCATGTCCTTCCCAGAACGGAATCAAGCATCCGAGGACCGGACCGGTTTCGAGGTAACACCTCTCATCAGCCCGGCTAGCTTGACTCCAAGTGGTGTGGAGTGCCTGGGACCCACGTCTGGGCATCCCCAGCGCACTTAGGGCGGCAATTGCAAAAACAACAAGTGATGGACCGAATGTGGATCAATGTCACACATTCCCCCAGTCAAAAGATCTGGGCCCAAATCCATCGTTTTTTTGCACTCCACACCACCCTGGGTTAGACAATGGCGATATGCAAATCAGCTCTGACCCTGTTGCCCCATGGGAACAGTCCAGTCCGAACTACAAAAGCCATGTCCTTCCCAGAACGGAATCAAGCATCCGAGGACCGGACCGGTTTCGAGGTAACACCTCTCATCAGCCCGGCTAGCTTGACTCCAAGTGGTGTGGAGTGCCTGGGACCCACGTCTGGGCATCCCCAGCGCACTTAGGGCGGCAATTGCAAAAACAACAAGTGATGGACCGAATGTGGATCAATGTCACACATTCCCCCAGTCAAAAGATCTGGGCCCAAATCCATCGTTTTTTTGCACTCCACACCACCCTGGGTTAGACAATGGCGATATGCAAATCAGCTCTGACCCTGTTGCCCCATGGGAACAGTCCAGTCCGAACTACAAAAGCCATGTCCTTCCCAGAACGGAATCAAGCATCCGAGGACCGGACCGGTTTCGAGGTAACACCTCTCATCAGCCCGGCTAGCTTGACTCCAAGTGGTGTGGAGTGCCTGGGACCCACGTCTGGGCATCCCCAGCGCACTTAGGGCGGCAATTGCAAAAACAACAAGTGATGGACCGAATGTGGATCAATGTCACACATTCCCCCAGTCAAAAGATCTGGGCCCAAATCCATCGTTTTTTTGCACTCCACACCACCCTGGGTTAGACAATGGCGATATGCAAATCAGCTCTGACCCTGTTGCCCCATGGGAACAGTCCAGTCTGAACTACAAAAGCCATGTCCTTCCCAGAACGGAATCAAGCATCCGAGGACCGGACCGGTTTCGAGGTAACACCTCTCATCAGCCCGGCTAGCTTGACTCCAAGTGGTGTGGAGTGCCTGGGACCCACGTCTGGGCATCCCCAGCGCACTTAGGGCGGCAATTGCAAAAACAACAAGTGATGGACCGAATGTGGATCAATGTCACACATTCTCCAGTCAAAAGATCTGGGCCCAAATCCATCGTTTTTTTGCACTCCACACCACCCTGGGTTAGACAATGGCGATATGCAAATCAGCTCTGACCCTGTTGCCCCATGGGAACAGTCCAGTCCGAACTACAAAAGCCATGTCCTTCCCAGAACGGAATCAAGCATCCGAGGACCGGACCGGTTTCGAGGTAACACCTCTCATCAGCCCGGCTAGCTTGACTCCAAGTGGTGTGGAGTGCCTGGGACCCACGTCTGGGCATCCCCAGTGCACTTAGGGCGGCAATTGCAAAAACAACAAGTGATGGACCGAATGTGGATCAATGTCACACATTCCCCCAGTCAAAAGATCTGGGCCCAAATCCATCGTTTTTTTGCACTTCACACCACCCCGGGTTAGACATTGGCGATATGCAAATCAGCTCTGACCCTGTTGCCCCATGGGAACAGTCCAGTCCGAACTACAAAAGCCATGTCCTTCCCAAAACGGAATCAAGCATCCGAGGACCGGACCGGTTTCTGCACTTTGCAATACAGTAATGACTTGAGGAGACCAGCATCGCAAAGCTTCAGCAATGCCCATCTGTGATGCCTGACTTGATCTTTTCGATACAGCGATGGCCATCAGTGACACTCTCACTGTTCCTAGCAACTCCCTCCACCCTGAAAAGAACTCTTCAAGCCAGATTTTGAGACGCTACCCTTTTCAATGGGACTAACCTGGTTCCTGTTTCCGGCCCATGCTCCATTATGATCTTCCTTAACTTGTGACTTTCACTCAGTCATAGTCACAGAAATCTTTATTTGAATTTGTATGCCAATTCATAAAAGATACACAATACGATAAAACATAAAAATCCACGCACAGTAAAGTAAACCAAATGTATCAATTTAGTACAGTTTTAGATAAAAATGTTTACAATGAATCATTAAGCCAAACATCAAAAGACATATTAAGAATAATACAATCTTAAAATTCCACTAGGGAAAAATTTACATGGAGGATCAAAATTTAAAAATATGACCCTAAGGCCCTTTCAGTTTTCTTCATAGCATAAATTATCTAAATGGGTTAAAGATTTGCACCCACGGAGGGTCATTTTCAAAAATGCAAAAATTGTGCAGAATATATAAATATTTGATAGTTTCTTTAAAAAAGTAAGTACCACCAGATGGTAAATGACTCGCTGAGAAATGAAAAGAGGCTGTAATAGGAGCCTCAGCCTTCCAATGTCACTGAAAAATGTACAGAACCGATGTTGACTGTATTGCCTTCCTGTCACATAGGCATCTAGGTAACTTCCGGGGCCCCAAAACTGTTTTTGGAAAGACAACAAAGTGGTGGATAAACTCTGTATGTAATCTAGCTAACAAAAACCTATCATTATTTTTTTTACCCCAACCAAATAATCTTGTGTGCCCTGTACCACATAGCTCATGCAATATCTATGAATGGTGGGTTTTGCCATCTACTGCTGTTTTCTTTTCCCCACTAGAATAGTTTTGATTTCTTTTTTACTATATTTCAGGATACTATGTGGCTCTAGCGGGTTCGGATCTTCCCGGAATTCATGTAATAACGATCTCACATTCTGCAACCACTGGATTTTTTCAAAATGGTCCAGACCCAAGCAGGCTCTTATAACCTGCCATGTGAACTTGGTACCCTCCATTGACCACATAGCATGCCACTTCTTCGTAGTACTGTTTAATGGTGTCTTCAATATACTCCATTCCATGCTCTTTATGTACGATGAAAAAAGGGGTCGAACTAGATACACCCCAGATCTTCCGTTGGAAGAAATTTTCTTGAACCTGCAGCAAATTACATTTTACCCTGCCCCATACAGGGGAACTGTACAGTGCTACTAATAAGCATTTGCATCTTACATGTTTGATGACCAACCCCCTCTGTTAGAATATTGAATACCCATGTAACAAAAGAGTTTTAGCTATTCTAGCTTTTGCCCCTGTGCATAAATGCTCTTCCCATGTATCTTCTTTTTCCCACAAGCCGTAATGAAAGCTTTGCCCAAATTCAAATTGAGATCCCTATTTTCCATAAAATGTACAAAATTATGAATCAGCTGATGGAGGCCAGTTGCAGTCCTGGAGATGAGAACCGCGTCATCCGTGAAAAGGAAGATAAGAGTGAACCGTGCACCCAACTTTGTGTCAGCATTCATGTTTTGAAAAAAATGGTCCACTCCATTGATATTTAGGGAAAATAACAGAGGAGAAATCGCGCATCCCTGCCTGATTTCCCCTGGTCACCCAGAAATTCTCTATACATTCTCCATTACTACCATAGCATAGACGTGATGTTAAAGAGGCATACAACTGTGAGAGAAAACAAACAAGATCCCTTGGGGCACCCTTATCCATTAGTACTTGCCATAAATTGGCATGGTTTGCTAACAGTGTCTAATCTTGGCGTGGTGCCGTTTTCTACAATCTCAACACCAACTTACTTAGAGGTCATATCTGTTTCTAAGAGAATGGATCTCATCAGAATAACCCATTGCAGGTAATACGTTTGCCAAATTAACAGGTGGGCATCTTATTATGACAATTAGACAATGCCATTATAACCTGTGTGCCTGTCAGCAGAAAATGTTGTGTTGATCCATACAACAATCATACCAAATGTGGCACCTAGACAATACAGGTATAGTCCAACACAGTGAGAGCCATCCTCTCCACCATCACAGCTGCTTACCCCTAGTCACTGCAGAAAGGAAGTCACATAGTTGTGTCCCACAGGCCTTTCTTTTCCAGCTGTGTCAGCACACCATTGGCAGCATCACTTCATTTGCAATGTTATTTTGCTCTGAAACAGAGATGGAAAGGCAGTTGTAGTCCAGCAGTCCCCATGAAGGTGCAGTATACAATGTCTCTTTCAATTTCTTGAAACAGTTTGCAAGTTCATTTTGAAACAGTCATATCATCTGTATTCATTATCCATTGGTGGCAGCAGTTCATTATCCCCAGGAAAGACATCATTCCTTTATTGGTGGGCAGGAGATGAATGCCCTGATACAATTTAATTCTGTCATGTGATATGCAGCATGTACCTTGGAATATCACAAAACCCAGGTAAGTCACCTCTTTTTTTTCAGCACTGACATTTTGACAATGAGGCTTCTCTTCTCTCCTGGAGGTAGTTCAGCAGAGCTACAGTGTCTTTTGTCACAGGCTTTCATAGGCCTCAAGTGATGGAGATGTCACAAGGAGGTTATCAGCATAGGTGGTCCAAGACTCTCTTTACTGCCTGCGCATTGACATTGGGACTCACAGTGAACAAAGTGGACTTGGTATCCCAGTATGATAGCACAAAGGTTTCCACCCAGTGGATGGACTTTAATGCTAAAACCCACTGAGGAGAGAAAAATACTCTGCCTCTACAGGTATAAATAATAATATAGTACTGCTGTCAGGCACAACAGGCTCTAAGGGAACCACAAGTTCATAAGGTAATCTCTTTATGGGGACAGCATGTTTTCACAAGCCTCTCTTTTTAACATGTTATCTATTTTAAATATCACTTTATGGTGAGGGCATTTTTCCAAACCTCTCCATTCCCTTCAATACCCTTATTGTTAGTTATGTGTACATCCATCCATCCATTTCCTTTTCATATGTAACAAACGGCAGTCTAACAGCATCATTCATCATCTCTCAAGATATCCACATGTGCTCTACAGGGGGTGCATACAACAGAGAATCCTTACTGAAGCTGCAAGCAGCAAGTGTCCTGTTCTAACCTATCATTAGGCATTTGTAAGAAAAAAATATATATATACTGTTGCAAAATTATATTTATTTATATTAAAGTTGTGAAATGTATCCCTTTATCTGCCACGTTAGTGGAAACATCTTCCACTTTAGTGGAAACATGAGATTCTCCTTGGGCATGTCTGAAATCTTCATCCTGAAACACTGTTCAACAATAGCACTGATACCATACTCTTATCTGCTCTCTGGTATCTACGCTGCACCCCTTGATAATTGTATTCAGTGGAATAAGCCCACCCTGCATATCTCCTACAAAGGTATTATTTCTCAAGAAAACAGTGATATCCTAAACAGATCTGTGGTGTCCAATCTAGCTCGAGGAAGGCTAATGTGATATCCCTAATATTATTACCATGAATTGAGAATTAATTTAATTTTGACCCTAATTTCCCCAGGCACATTATAGATTTAGACATCATTAGAGCAAAATTTACATTTACCTGTAGTCTTGAACCCTACAATGGTAGAATCATAATTCATACCAAGGAAGTAAGTTGTTTAAACTACTCTTCAACCTTACAACCTTTCATAGTGTAATGTAGAAATCACATACTGTCACAGTGGCTCCCTGTGCAGATTTGTTTTTACATGCAGTAAGGCTTGTTCATTCTAAATAAAGATCTTGGCCTTTTAACCCTTAAAACATGTTCTTCCTTGTCTGAGCGGCATTACCCCATGTGGCTCGTTTGTTTAAAGAACTTCTCCAGAAGCAAGACTGAGGGTCCGTGCCTTCGTGGTGATATTTTAAAAGGTATGATCACATTTGAAAATATCTCTCGAGAAGCATGACTGAAAAGCCTGTATGCTGACAAATGAATGGTAAGATGCACTTTTATTCCTTATCATTTATTCATTTCTTGTGCACTGTGCGTTCTAGCACCTATAAATTTGCTTAAAACCTCAGCCTGCATAAAGGCGTGCAATGTAATTCTCCTGTCTGTATAGCTACTCTTTGCATAACTTTGTAAGTGCCCTAATATTCAGTAATACTGTGATTGCTAGAGAAATGTAATATTCACCCTTTTAATTTGGAGTAAGCACAGGAGCTTTACTGAAATACAGAAATTTTCTTTCACCCCTTAGAAATAAGTAATTGCTTACTATGAGATCCACAAATATGGAAAAGCAGGATAGGAAGTCTTGACTTGTATTCTTTCTGTTTTATCCAAAATTATCAACTTCTATTTTAAAACTTTCAAGAGAGCTGCAACATTTTGCATCTATTTTTATTATGTGTTATATCCTAGTTTTGTAAAAACACACAAATGTGTTTTTCTCTGTGAGGTCTACTTTTTTCTATGTAGTGCCTTTTCCAAGGAACAGTCAGTATTAATATTGCCATGTACCAATTAGTATTAAAAACCCACTGAGCTAACCATGTCTGTTTCTACCAAACTTGTTGTAAAAGAAGCAGGCTGAATACAACATTCACTTGGGCTTTTGCTTTATTAAGAGTTAGCGTAAAGAAAACCCAACCAGCAAGACCGGGACCAAACGGGCATCTAACCGCCGTTAGCCCGAACCCTCAACCCGTGACAACACAAACAGGTCACAAGCTCAGCGCGAGACCCAGGCTAAGGCAGATAGGAGCACAATGTGAATATAGCACATCTCATTTCCTTTAACAATAAACAATAAAAATAATCATAAAATTCATCTAAACATGAAGCGAAAGAATATACTCATACACCCTATAAAAGACAAAAGACGTATGAAGGTTACCACTCTAAGTTGAACATCACAGAGTATAAAGTTTCAAGATTTCATTGAATAATGTAACCCCACTCCCTTCCTTAAACAACAACATACATTAAACAAAATCTTTTAAATAAGCAGGTGAAACTCTTTTACGAAGTGGTCTGTATATCTTTTCCCCAACAACTTTCTTAGTGGCCAATACTGGAGTTGTCGGCTTGTCTTTCTTTTGGTAAAGTGCTACCCTGCGGAGATTCCAAGTTTGCCCATTCTGTAACTTTATGTAGTTACCAACAACCGATTTCACTTGGTAGGGCCCTCGAAATTGTTAAACATTCTCTGATTTCCTCCAGGTTTCACTTTAACAAAATCACCTTCCGCTATATTAGTTGAACTATTGTATTTACCTGACACATTGCAATCCACCCCCACCGCTTTCCCATGTAGCCAAGTGGGAATCAGTTTTGTACCCGCTGATCTCCCCCTCATGAGTTCAAAAGGTGTCTTAAACATGTTGTTATGTATTGTTGTCCGGTATGCCCATATCCTTTCTTTTATCTCTTTCTGCACTGAACGATTTGAGGCTAATGCAAGTTGCATGGTACCCTTAACCAGCCTATTCACCCTCTCGCACAGTCCGTTACCTTGTGGGTTGTAAAGTGATGTACGTAAATGCTTTAAACCCAAAAATGTAAAATAATCTTCCATCACTCCAGAAGTAAGCTGTGTGCCTTTATCCGTTAAAATCATAGAAGGGATTCCTTCACGTCTAAAGATTTCACTAAGGACCTTAACAGTGGATTCTGCAGTGATGCTTTTCATGAAAGCAACCTCCACCCATCTAGAGACCGAATCCACTAACACCAAAGCAAATTTCTCAGTATCCAACAAGTCATTAAATGGTCCTATGAAGTCGATGCAAATTTTCTGCCATACACCTTCCTCAGATACAATCTGTCCCATGGAATTTTGACTTGTACGAACTTGTAACCTCTTCTCAGATTCTTTACAGGGCTGACATTGCTCAACCCAAGTCTTGACCTGAGCATCTATTCCCGGCCACCAGAAGTTAGCTTTAATGCGTTTACCAGTGAGGGTTTGGCCCAAATGGTCTAAGAGATGTAGGTGGAATATACGTTTCACCCCTTACTAAAATGAACTCGCCCTGCAATGAAATCTCATCCTGTAATTGTACGTAAGGCCTAAGACTAGGTGAGACAGTACTTTGCCTGGATACACCTTCCCTGCACATTTTAATTAAATTTTCCATGACAAGATCTTTTTTCATTTCTTCCATCCACTCTTGTTTAGATATAGAACTAGGTAAATCACTCTCCAAGTCATCTAAGAATGCGACAACACTCTCAGTCACCATTTCTTTTGGCTCTACCTTTGTGTCTGGCAACCTTGATAAACAGTCTGCGACATTGTTGCACCATCCTGGTAAATACTCCACGTTGCATGTGAACTCCTGCACACTAACTGCAAGTATCGCTAACCTTCCTGAGCAATTTCTAATTCCTCCCGGAGCTAAAACTTTTAATAGAGGCTTGTGGTCAGTTCTTAGTGTAAATGAAATTCCCCATAAATACACCCTGAAGTAGCGTGTTGCCCATGCAGCTGCTAACGCCTCTCGCTCTATGACCGAGTAATTCCTCTCAGTCTCGGTCAGAGAACGCGACGCAAACGCAACAGTGTTTTGCTTTCCTGAACCTTTTTGTGTTAGAACCGCTCCGATTCCAACAGAGCTGGCATCTACAGTGAGAATAGTGTGCAATGACTGCATACAACTAGACAGTATATTTGCATCCAAAATATTCTGTTTGATTAACTTGAATGCATTTCTTTGTTCAGTCCCCCAAATAAAACCTTTCCCTTTCCTCAAGATGTTCCTCAAAGGTTCTACTTTCTCCGCAAAATTTTTAACAAATTTTGCATAGTACTCTACTATGCCCATAAATGATCTCAACTTTTCTTTGTCATCAGGTTCAGACACATTACATATTGCACTACCAATATCTTGTTTTGGCTGTATCCCACGCCCAGATACATGGTATCCCAAATAATCTACCTCCTCAACAGCAAATACACATTTCTCTCTTCGCAATGTTAGACCAGCCCTTGAAAGAGTGGTTAAAACTTTATCCAAAATCATATTATGATCATTTGAATTCAAGCCATAAATCAAAATGTCATCTTGGAAGAAGACAACCCTTTCAATGTCCTTGAGAACATCACTGATGATTCTCTGAAAAGCACTCGCTGCTGAACACAGTCCAAATGGGAGTCTCCAGAATTGATAAGTTCCTTCCGGAGTGATGAACGACGTGTACTCCTTGGAGTTTGGATGAAGTTTTATCTGGTGGTATGCGCTTCGAAGGTCCAATTTAGAAAATATCTTCCCCCCACCCAAACTTAACACAATTTCGTTTATATTGGGAAGCGGAAAACTATCCATTATCACTGCCTTATTCAAACTTCGCATGTCCACACAGAAACGCAAAGACTTGTCTGGTTTCTGAGTGATCACTACTGGACTCAACCACTGTGTGGCCTCTACTGGTTCAATTATGTCATCTTCCAATAACTGTTTGATAATCTTCCTCACCTCATCTCTAGCAGATAAAGGTATCTTTCTTGCAGTATGTTTCACAGGTGCAACACTTTTCGTTGTCTTTATGATGTGTTGGTAACCAATGGCTTCTCCCAATTTCTCACTAAAGATGTTCTCATGCCTTCTAAGAATACCCTCCAAATCCTCTTGGATGCTATTGCATACATTTTCACCATCTACACACATCACTGGTGGATCTGCCCTCGGATCCACCCTAATATTTAGTTCGTACTGGTGTAACCACCCCAGTATCACAGGACCATGTGGAGATACATAAACCTTCCCTTGTGTAATCCTCCCTTTAAACTTAATACTAGCTTCAAAGAAACCAAGTACACCAATGCTCACCCCTTGATAACCTCTCAGTATAATGTCATACGTGACTAATTTAGAGTTTGTGCATGAACAATCATACCATTTTTTGGGAATAATTGTATATAGCGATCCGGTATTCACCATTAGGTTTAAAATACCCCCATTTACTTCAAAATCTGCCTTAGGCCGAGATAAGACAACTTCCTCTGTTATCTTTTGACTATCAGCACACGTAATCATCATTACCTCCGCCTCATCACCTGTGGCCTCACTTTCAACCATTGCAACCTTCTTGGACGTGTTAGTCCGACACATGCGTGCAAAATGCCCTTTCCTCCCACATTTCAAACAATCCCTAGACAAGGCTGAACAATTCTTAGAGTCAGCTAGGTGAAAGGGGCTACCACATCTGTTGCAAGAATGTGTATTTTGTCTAAACTTGTTTGTTGCTCCACTTTCATTATAGGATGTTGTGGCTTTCCCCCCTTTATTCACTTGTTTCCCTTGTATTAAATCAATACTTTCCGAGGCATCACCTTGCAAAGTTGCAATCTCTTGAGAACTTGCATGCCCATGTTGTATTCTTTTTAATTCTTTCATGCATCTGTCACTTTCTTCTGCAACTTTAGCAATGGTGATAGCCTCTGTTAAAGTAGGGTTCTTAGCAGACCACAATTTTTCTTGTGTCTTTTTGCTAAGACATTGCACAATCAATTGATCGCGAATCATTTCATCTTGTATGTTTCCAAACTGGCATTTCACTGAAAGTTCTCTTAACCTAGACACGAAGTCATCAATTGTTTCATTTTCTCTTTGAGGAGCAGTGTAAAATTTATGTCTGCGCATCACCACATTTTCTTGCTTAGCAAATCTAGTATATAACTTAAACAAGGCGTCTTTATATACATCATCAATATCTAGAGGTGGATTTGGTAAATATTTAAAGATTCTTTGTCCCTCCTTTCCTAAAGCGCCCAGTAACAAAGCCTTCTTCCTAACAGCAGAGAACTTTGTGCCATCCAATGCTACAATATAATTTTCAAACGCTTCACACCAATCATCCCATTCCATGGATGGTTCACCTGGGACACTCAGAAAAGGAACAGGGGCTTGTATTGTATTGTTGACGTTCATTTTTGAACCTAAAAAAAAAACAATAATTGACCCCTTACAGTAATATAAGCGCTTTGAATTATGTATATATTAGTAACAGTTTCAGAGCAGGATATTCAAACTAAGATATTTCAGTCTTCCAAAAGTGAGTGTATCACAGTTGTAGATTTATAGTACATCTCATACACCAAATATTAAAGTGTGTGTGTCACTGTTATCACACTGTAGTTGTAAGTATGTGACACACTGCATATAGGAATTATTTAAAGTGTGTGTGTCACTGTAGTCAAAACTTGATTCCAACGCTCTTGTAAATGCTCTTGTTTAAATAATGCCAGGAATTTTCTTCGCGGTATGTTCTTTACCGCATCTCTTTAACGGTGGGCCCGCTCACAGTACATTTCCCTTTTAATGCATTTCTTTAACGGTGGCCCCGCTGGCAGCAGGTTTCCCCTTTAAGAATATTTCCCTTTTAAATCTCCTCCGTTAGGGGTGTTGTTGTCCGCGTTGACGGGCTAAAGATTCACAGTTATATTAAGCTCCGTCACGCTTCGAGGACAGTCTGAAATCTCCCCTGTGAGTTTTAATTTACGAACATACCTCTCAGCAAGCCTTACTTCACTTTTGTCCAGTAAAACGATCTCTCTTCATGGGATCGCAGGCTGCTTATGCTGTCGTCGGGTTTTCTCTGTATTCCACGTTAATTGTTCCGCTTTCCAATGTGTCGCTCGTCTGTCTCCCTTCAAGCCGATGTCGCCATAAAATGTTGTAAAAGAAGCAGGCTGAATACAACTTTCACTTGGGCTTTTGCTTTATTAAGAGTTAGTGTAGAGAAAACCCAACCAGCAAGACCGGGACCAAACGGGCATCTAACCGCCGTTAGCCCGAACGCTCAACCCGTGACAACACAAACAGGTCACGAGCTCAGCGCGAGACCCAGGCTAAAGCAGATAGGAGCACAATGTGAATATAACAAAACTACTACCCTGCACTCCTACAAATCTATTCCAGTCTGACCCCAGGACCCTCTCTGCCCTCTTTGACACGTCCTGGGTCAACAGCTGCTGCCAAAAGCCTCTGATTCTACTGAGAGTGGTACCAGTGAGTCTATGTATAATGCCCCTAGTAAAATGATTATGTATGCTAGTATTTCCCATAATGGAAAATCAGTTTAACCAGTTTAAATACATTTATAGAGAACAAAAATAAATAAGCATTGCCAAAGCCAGTAGGTCTGACATTGGAGGTCAGTCTTTTGATTTTTTTTCAATGCATGCCTTTTTCTAGGCATGGTTTTTGTAAAACCATATCAGTGTTGGAGCTGCTGGGCCATCACCATTCTAACAAGTATTGGCAAAAGCAAAAATCGTTTTTGGTCTCAAAAAGTACACATTGTCACAGGAATTCTGGGCACTGTACAAAACTACTTTGTGGGTCAATATGCTCATTGTGAAAGAGCAGAATACAGTCACTCACAGTGATGCCAGCTGAGAGAGAGAGTGACAGGTATAATTTTAATATACACAAAAGGTAATGGCTAACACCAGGCCTAATTAGACGCCCACATATTAAACAAAGTCTCAAAAGTGCATGCATGCTATATATCCTTGCATATATAGGCCAAGAAATAGTACTCCAGAAAATATTTGTGAACTCCATTTTTCCATGAGCAAATTTGCATGGGTAGATTTGCTCATGTGAAAATCGGAATGTTTCCAGGATGTAGTCAGCCCTCCCCTCCGCTGACTACATCCTCCTGGGGGACCTCAACTTCCACCTGGAGAACAACAGCGACCGCAACACCATCACCCTGCTCGACAACCTCGCCAACCTTGGACTCAAGCAGCTGGTGTCCACCCCCACCCACCTCGCCGGACACACACTCGACGCCGTCTTCTCATCCAGCAAAGACATCGCCTTCAGCCACGCCACTGAACTCCACTGGACGGACCACAGCTGCGTCCACTTCACCTTCAAAAGAACGACGATCCACCACCACCAGCAACAGGTTGCCCGAAGAAGCTGGAACAAGATCACAGCCGACCAGCTCGCCGCTTCCCTGAGCCAGCACACTCCTGCCAGCTCAGCGAACCCCAGCCAGGCCGCCGACAACCTCTCGAAGTGGATCAGCAACTGCGCGGACGAACTCGCCCCTCTGAGGACCCCGCCCAGCAGACCCGGCAGCAAGAAAGCCCCATGGTTCACCGACGAACTCAAGAACTGCCGAGCCCTCGAGAAAGTCTGGAGAAGGGAACCAACACCGGACAACATGACCACCCTCAAGCTCGCCACCCGGAAGCACCACCAACTGATCCGCGCCGCCAAGAAAACTGCATTCAAGGACCGGCTGGACAACAACGCACACAACTGCAAGGAACTCTTCAACATCGTGAAAGAGCTCTCCAACCCCAACGCCGGAAACAACGACATCACCCCATCGCAAGACCTCTGCAACTCCCTCGCCTCCTACTTCCACAACAAGATCGCGGACATACACAACAGCTTCAGCATTCAACCGACGCACGCCACGACCGCAGCAACGCCGCCCACCACCACCTTCCGCGCCTGGACTCCGATCAGCACCGAAGACACCGTCCGCATGATGAACTCCGTCCACTCCGGATCTCCGACCGACCCCTGCCCTCACCACGTCTTCAACAAGGCCGACGCTGTCATCGCACCCCACCTGCGGGACATTATCAACACCTCCTTCGACACCGCCACCTTCCCACAGCGGACCCCACCGAACTCAAGAATTACCGCCCCATCTCGCTCCTCCCGTTTCCAGCCAAAGTCATCGAGAAGACCGTCAACAAACAGCTGGCCGCCTTCCTCGAGACGAAGGGATCCCTCGACCCCTCACAGTCTGGCTTTCCCGAGCCAACCACAGCACTGAGACCGCCCTCATCGCTGCCACCGACGACATCCGAGCCCTGATGGACAACGGAGATACAGCGGCCCTCATCCTCCTAGACCTCTCCGCGGCATTCAACACTATCTGCCACCGCACCCTAGTGCAGCGCCTCAGCAACGTCGGAATCCAGGAGAAGGCACTGGAATTGATCATCTCCTTCCTCGACTGAAGAACACAGAGAGTCCGCCTACCACCGTACAAGTCAGAGGCCACCGAAGTCATCTGCGGCGTCCCTCAAGGATCCTCGCTGAACCCCACCCTCTTCAACGTCTACATGAGCCCCCTCGCGGCCATCGCACGCCAACACAACCTCAACATAATCTCCTACGCCGACGACACCCAGCTGATCCTCTCCCTGACCAACGACCCCGCCGCCGCCAGAGCCAATCTGCACGAAGGGATGAAAGATGTAGCCGAGTGGATGACGACCAGCCGCCTGAAACTGAACTCAGACAAGACGGAGGTCCTCATCCTGGGCTCCTCGCCCTCCGCCTGGGACGACTCCTGGTGCCCCCCCGCCCTGGGCACCGCACCCAAACCGACGGACCACGCACGCAACCTGGGCTTCATCCTGGACTCCTCCCTCTCCATGACCAGACAAGTCAACGCCCTCTCCTCGTCGTGCTTCAACATCCTACGCATGCTACGGAAGATCTTCTGGTGGACCCCCACCGAGACCAGGAAGACCGTCACCCAGGCCCTCGTCACCAGCCGACTGGACTACGGCAACGCCCTCTACGCCGGAACCACCGCCAAGCTCCAGAAGAGACTCCAGCGGATCCAGAACGCCTCAGCCAGACTCATCCTCGACATCCCACGAAACAGCCACATCTCCGGACATCTGAGAGACCTGCATTGGCTCCCCGTCAACAAAAGAATCACCTTCCGTCTCCTCACCCACGCACACAAAGCCCTACACGATCAAGGCCCGAGCTACCTCAACAACCGAATCAACTTCTACGCTCCCAAACGCCACCTCCGATCAGCCAGCCACGCCCTCGCCGCCGTCCCCCGCATCCGAAGAGCGACTACAGGAGGAAGGTCCTTCTCCTACCTGGCCGCCAAGACCTGGAACTCCCTCCCGACCGACCTGCGCCTGACCCAAGACCACCTCTCCTTCAGGAAGAAGCTCAAGACCTGGCTGTTCGAGCAGAAACGGCCCCCCCCCCCCAAGCGCCTTGAGACCCTACGGGTAAGTAGTGCGCTCTATAAATGTCTTTGATTGATTGATTGAAGTCCACTTTTCCTCCAACCACTTTTCCTAACCCTAGGAGAAGTTTTACATCTGCCACTGTCAAAAGTAAATTTCCAACCCTTTTCATTATGAGAATATTTGAGAAGACTTGGTGAAAACCCTTGAACATGCAAGTCAGTAGGTTTGCACAGACTCAAAAGGGCATTCTTAACCTGGAACTTTTGCTTACTACTAACTTCAGTCCCAGTATGTAGACCTGCAGAAATGTGGCAACATAAGGGAATTGCTAGTATTCAAACCCTACTATGGTATGAGCCCTGGCATAATCTGAGATGCTATAACAAAACTTTTGTATAATGAGATGCTGCCATAATTTGTTGCAGCATTGCATGGCACAAAAGGGACAAGTTGAATACAGGACAATGTATGCAAAACCAGTCTCCTTTTATATGCTATATTTTGTAACTGCTTCACTGTCCATAGTAGAGTACATCCACTTAACATATTTTCTATACTTCATATTCTTACCTTCATTTGAATTTTTCTCCCCTGACGTTTTTTTAACCAGCTTTCTAGTGAGCTTACCATGATTTTCATCTGAGATCCTGTCTGGTGAAATTTGTTTTTTACTCACAATGTGTGCTTACACCCTGAAAGATAAATTCAAAAAGTCTCCCGCAAGGGAAAGGTTTTTAGGTCAATTTCCTTCTCTCATGCACTAATGCGCTTCATTTTTTATATAAAATATAGAAACATAGAGGTTCAGTACTGAAGATCAATACCCTATTCAAATGCAGTGATTCATCCATGACATAACCACGCATATTTCAAAATTATTCCGTGTTCCGGTGCAATCAGCAAATCAGAAGCTCCACTCACTATATTCTGAGAGTGTTTCGTTTTCGTGGGTAGCATCAATACCCCCTCCTAGCATAGGGTCTCCTGAAATGGATTTTATAAAACCTCTAAAGGGTCTAGCCATTTGTCAATATTTATTGACATAAAGTAACTTAGTTACTTTTGAGTCACCTGCTTCACTACTTCTTATATGTGTAGGTACACATAATTTATTTTCTAACCCATGCTCTCCTGCAGTGTACTGCACATATCAATTAGTGTATTGATACAGAGAATATTTTTTAAAACATTCTGTACAGTCCCCTGTCTATTTTAAATGCCAGTCAATGCCCCTTTTATTAATACTATGTGTTAAATACATATTTGAAAGACTGAAAGGTCACTTGCAGCAAGGCAAGTTAGTTATTTAGCTTACATCTCACTTACCAACTGATGACATCACAGTCCTCCAATATGTCCCACTTTCTGACACCATTTTGATGGGAAAATACTGGCACCCTCCCAGGGGCATATGAATGAAACTCGCTAGACATAGCAGATTTGCTCAGAAACAGAGTGAAATGTATTTATTGGTACCAAAAGCATGCATCATTGCTAATTAGCAAGGAAGAAGTCAGATCTGCCACCCTAGGGGCTCTCAGACTGCTTCTTCCCAGAGTGACAGATTTCTAGGTGCTATATACCTAAAGTAATGCCATGTCAGTGGAACTAGAATAAGGCACCAAGCCAAATATGGCTGACATGGATGTGGAATGTCTGCACCATGCAAAACAGCCAGATATGGGTAGACCAGAAAGGCAGGCTCTGCACTGTGTAACACTTGCATATCATGTAGTCAAGACAAGCAAAGTGACCTGTAAGGGGGTACAGAATAGCTTGTTGAAGCTTGTCTAGTCAAGGTCAGATAGGAAGCCCTTTTGAGCTCCAAGCCTCATGTTAATGTGATCTTATATAAGCATGACATCTTTTGAAGTGCATGCACATGAATTAATATGGATATTCATATATGTGTTGTAACAACAATCACTCTTTCTGCCCAGGTGTTTGGGAAGTGACCATTTGCAGGATCTTTAAACATGTGGGTAAAAGTCAGTACCCATAATGAAGGCAATGGCTTAAAAGCGTCCACAGGAACCTTGATGGGCCAAGGAGCTTTTCCTGAAGCACTTTTCTTTAGTGCTAAATTGACTTTCTCCATGGTAATCGGTTCTAGAGGCACGTAGGTGATACTGCTAATTTTATCTTATGAGGCATCCATATGGATGTTTTCTGAATTGAAAATGGTGCCAACACATAAAATTCAGGGATCTGGCAGGGCAGAGACATGCAGGGTAGGTATGGAACTTTCTTTGAGAAAAGGTGAATTTATAATTTTCCAGAAAGGTATAGTATCACCATCTCAGCTTATTAAGCTCAACTTTGCAATTAATTAGGAGTAAAAAATACCCTCACTTCATTTAAATACTAATACATTACACATCTCGGCTAACCTATTAAACCAACATTATCACATTCTTAAAATACCTAGTAGTAAGATAGCCATGGGCCCAATCAAGGGGCCCAAGGTTCCCTCTGGATAGAGGGTTACCCAAGCCACTCGGTTAATGACCCCCAAACTTTTAGTCCCTTCTTTCATGCCTGATTGCCATTTCTGAAGACATGAAAGAAGAAAACAGGAAGCACACCTTCTTTTTCTATTATCAATCGTAATCTTATCCTTTTCAATATGTCCAAAAATTGCGTGCAGATTGCTAATAGCGCCATGCCCCGTGGCACTGAGGTACAAGTATAACAGATTTTTCTAGGTTGTATACTGATAATAATCGAGCCAGCCACTGTTGGAACATTGGAGGGTTATGGTACAAACATACAGAAGCAATGCTCAATCTTAAAATGGCCATAGAGACACAGACAAAAGACGCCTCAACTGTTTCTCCTTTTTGTACTCCTAATAAGATCAACATTGGAGTTAGGGAGACTGTTAAAGTTTCCATTCCTGCCCAAATATAAGTATCATTTGAGCCCATCTATGGCGCTGATTATGATAGCGGATAATCCGCATCCTCCGAGCCGGCGGAAGCCACCGCCGGCCCGGAGGATGCGGATTATCGTCTGCGGACTAAGAAAAGACCCCCGCCAGATTAGGATGGCTGGGGCATCTTTTTTCAGTCCGCCGCTTTTCCGCCGCGGTGGCCTTCCGACCGCGGCGGAAAAGCTCTAACATGGCTTGCGGTGTCTATCAGACATCGCCAGTCATATTAGGATGGCGGCGCTCCTATGCCTTTCCACGGTGGCATTTCTGCCGTGGAAAGGCATACAGTTTTTTCTTCGGGAGCCCGTTGCGGGCCCCCAGGGGTGAAGGGAGGTGGGGGGTGCACATGGGGGTACCTATGGTACCCCCCTGCCTTGGCGTGCATGAAGCGGGAGGCACCACGCAGTGCCTGCAGCTTCGTGCATGCAAAGGTAAACATCCATTTTTTTAACATTGCGGCGTGTGCTGCTTCAAGCAGCACCCGCCGCAATTTTAAAAATACAGGATGTGACCGCCAGGGTGGCGGTCACATCCTAATTAGCATGGAGGGACCGCCGCTGCCCCTGCGGACGGTCCCTCCTCCTCTGTGGTGGAGGTCCGTCCGCCATCCTAATAGGCCCCTTAGTTAGGAAAACCTCTAGATACTTTCCCAATTCGTTTCCTACCCTACTGCTATTTTTATTATTAAAACGGTTCTTGTAACAATTAATTAAGATAACCTCATGCCTCTTGTAAATTATAAGGTACACCAACATATAATAAGGAGATTCTGTCTTGGTTTTCCTAACCATAATAGGTAATTGGTTTGAAATAAGAAAAGTAAGATAAAGAAATAACAATTTATATAAAAAATGTCACATGCCCACATTTCCTGGACGCAAACTATATTGGTAGATTTAATAATACCTTCCCAGTCTGGGTCTATACTATTTCGTTTACATCACCCACCTTTATTCTTTTACCCTCTGTACTCTTTTCTTGTCCTTTTGGGATTTCTAACCCTGGACCCCTAACCTTATTATCAATCCCAAGTAGGAACAAGTCTGTCCTCCTCCTCTAGATGATATAGAGGAGTGTATCTTTCTGAAAATATACTATACCATTTATGACCTGTTGGACACCATGAAGTGTGTCTCTTAGGGGTTCGGACCTACCATAAATACTGCTGAATTCTGTGGTTAAAGAGTTTAAACTACTAGGACCAGAAGTGCTATAGAAATAACCCAAAGGGAGGGCTTCAATTTTACTTGTACAAGGGGGTCCTTGCATCAGGCGCTGAAGTAGACTACCCACTATAACTGGCCTGCCAAATTCATAATAACACAGTCCTCTAAATGTTCTTTTGCGACAAATCACCTATCCAGCCAGAATTTTTATTTTTTTTTAATTATTTTTTATTGAGAGTTCATAAAAACAAGATCAGCATTACAGAATGCATTTGTAAAAAGCTTTAGTACAGTACATGGCATATGGATATAAATAAATAATCAACGATCAGGTGTCCACGACATGATTATAAAGTGCAAAAAGTAATTGTAAAGTGCAAAAATGCTTAAAAGTGCATATAGGCTGACTGGTGATTATGAAGGTCTCTTTTATAATTCAAAAACACTCCAAAACTTTTCATCTTTTTTGAGCATCCCTGATCTAAGCGCATATTTTCTTTCCCTGCCCTGGGTTTGTAATAATTTAGCCTTCTATGCCTGAAAGGTCGGTACTTGGTTGGTTTTCCAGGACTGCAGTATAAGTGATTTAGCTATTAGAGAAGCTATGAAAAGAAATTCGTCATGTTGGGTGTTGGTCGCTGAGCAGCCTAGAACAGGGACTAGATCATCGAATATTATAGGAGCTTTAAGCTCAAAGGAGAGGTAATTTTCAATTTCCCTCCAGAGCGGTTGGATTTTAGGACATTCCCAGACAATGTGTTTCCAAGTCCCTTTTTCCTCACATCGGAAACATTTATCGACAACTAGGGGAAAGATATTGTGGAGGTAAGAGGGGGTTCTGTAAATCAACCATTTATTATAAAATTGCATGCGTTTAAAATTAGCGCCGCGAAGATTGTTTTATTAAATCCAGCCAGAATTTGACAACAAACCAAAACACTGATTTATGTAACAGGGTTTCATAATCCTCTTTGCCTTCCTTGGGAAACCTTGGAAGGCCCTTTAATATGATGGAAGTGCATTCTGAGTGGAGTTACGTGAATAGCATTGCTCCTTCCTAAATTATTTTCCTTATGTGTCTAAAGTACCATGGTTAGTATTAGTTACTGAGTTTAGGTGGAATTTGGTGGCTTTGATGCAAGGAGGATAAATAATGAAACTACTTCTTTGTCTCATGGCATAGCCTCATGGAATTTTGTCCACCCACCTGTTCTTTATCAGGCACAGCTTTCGTGGGGTTCAGTGGTAGAGCCACTAAATTCACATTTCCATCCCTCTGTCTTTCACTTGAAATATTATTGATGGCTGAAATTTGAGATGACATACATCTTATCATAACAGGAGAAGGGCGATTTCCTGCTTAATTAGATCCCTAAAATATTCTTCACTATTTTTCAGCACTATGTCTATGACACAGGAGTTGGGGAAGAGGTCCAAAACCCAAGTGGTAGGCTTCGGTAGCCCCACTGCAATGTTCGGGGCTCTTGTGTTTCAGGTCTTTTCGTAGTATATTACTGCTGAGTGACTTTTCGGTCTCTTACCGATTTAGTCTTATTTTATCTCTAATAGTTCATTTTGCTTTTTTATTCTTGGGGGATGGACTAATATCTGAGTCTAGCTCCCTAGGACTCATATTCTCCCTCAGAACCTAGATAATACCTTGATCCATTGCCAATTCCACATCGGGTAACATTGAACTAAAATCCTCTGCATTAGTAACCAAGGGGGATGAGCTGTGCCCTAATGATAGCCTACTTTGAGCCAGGCCTATCTCTGCATTACCACTCCAGTAGCCTTCTCTAGCATTCAGTCAATTGCAGTATTCTTAATCATAGGACTCTGACTACGCATTGCACTCATTATCCTCCCCCCATATTAATAAGAGAGCACAAATATATAAAATACTAAAGCACCTTAGAACTCCAAAGTTGGGAAAAGGACATATGTACCAAATATGAGAACCAGTACCTTCACCATTACAAGGGCTTTATCAAAAATAATCCACTTCTGTAAATATCCGCTCTTCCACGTGCATGCAGCAAATATACCAAAGCCAATTTCCATGTTGAGGTTGGAGCTCAACAAAATAAACCAAGTCAAATAAGTTGAATGTGACAACCACAAAATGAACAAACAGATATTAGTACATAAAGGAGCAACCATCAGAGTGGTAGCCCAGCCAAGCCTCTACCATGCTCTGACAGGCGCACATGGGCCCGTCCTTGGCCCGGCTGTGCCTGGGTGTGGCCCACGTGTATCCCGGAGGTTAGTAGACATTTTAATAGAGAGACATGCAACAGGAGGCGACTGGCCCCTCCTCTTGGAGCCTGCAATTGTAGTTGGTGAAGTCCCCCTCAAGTTTGATGGCAGCAATAACTCACACATAGCGTCTCAGTTCAGTACGACAAAAAGACGGAGAGTGGCACTTTCTGCTTTTAGACACTATAACTACATAACACTTTAAAATGTAATATCTTTGGTTTTATAGATTGGATTTTGGACATTCTGATTTCATTTTATTTATTAAAAATACTCTATTTTTTAAATAGGTTTGAAATTTTCATTGTGTTGTGTTTTCACTTCATTACTGTTTTTGTACAAAAAGACTTTACACTTTGCTTCTACTTAAGCCTGACTGCTTTATGTCATGCTACCTGAGTGTTAAGCACAGGTCAATATGGTGAGTTTTGGGGCTCACTCTGACAAGAATTTTGGTTGTTGCTTGAGTGGGTCTTCCACCCCTTCCACCAATATCCAATTTCATACATGGTGCAGGAGCCCAATGTTTTGCTTCAGAGCCTACCTCTTGCGCTGCTGCAGATCTCTTATACTGATTGCACTTCATCTGCTTTCCTTGACCTCATCTCATACATCCTACCTCTTTATGCTTTTGCTGGTTCATGTTGGCATGCTCTGTTTGCCGCTTTTTTCCTAACTTTTCCTTTCCCCTTTGTCACTTTTCTTCCTTTCCCTCTCTCGGTCAAAGTCTAATGAGGAAAAGTATGTTCTCGTCTAGAAAAATGAGTGGCATTGCCAACTACCTGCAACCACTGACACAAATTATTCACTGAATACAGACCAAAACACTGCAGTTTATTTTTTGTCTGATTAATTTTGAATAGGTAATTGATAGGGAGTCAGATTAGGTGTGGTAAGAGAGTCGGTGTAGAACTGGAAACGTGTTTTGCGCTGTAGGTTAATGAAGCAGATCCAAACTCATAACCATTTGCTTCTTCTAATTGTTATGTTATGTTATGTTAGTGCTATTTGTATTGCGCACGGCTGCTCCAGCGAAGGAGCGTCCCGGCGCACCGACAAGGTGGCGAACACAACACAACAGGAAAACAGAAAATATTATTAACAATGGGGGAGTTGAGGTTTCAACATAGCTCAGAAAATAGATGAGTTTTAGCGGCCTTGCGGAAAGAAAGCCAGTCGCCAAGGGTCCGGAGTTTCAAGGGGAGAGCATTCCAAAGTGCGGCTGCCCGCACCCTAAAAGAGCGACCCCCCGCACGACTGAGTTTGAACCGAGGGGCTACCGCTAATTCTTGGTCCAGCGAGCGCAAAGTGCGGCCCGGGATATAAGGGCACAAAAGTTGGCGCAGTAAGGGAGGCGATAGGCCCTTCAGAATCTTGAAAGAAATGCACAGTACTTTAAAGTGGATCCGCTGCCTAACGGGTAACCAATGCAAGGCTCGCAAAGTTGGACCGACCGAGCAGAACCTAGGAAGACCTACGATTGCTCTGGCCGCTGCGTTCTGCACTCTTTGAAGTCGGGTTAGCTCGGCCTGGTTTAACCCTATAAAAAGGGAGCTGGCATAGTCCAGCCGAGCCAAAACCGTTGCGTGTACCACCAGTTGACGAGTTGCAGCATCAAAATATTTAAGGGCAGGTCGCAGATTGCGCAAGATGCCAAAGCAGCACGCCGCCATCCTTTTGGTGTGGCCAACAAAGTTGAGGGAAGGGTCCAGCCAAACACCAAGATTTTTGATCTCCGCAACCGGAGTGGGGGTCGGCCCCAACTCAGGGGGCCACCAAGTATCTCCCCATAGGTCCGTCCGCTTCCCAAAGATCATCACCTCCGTTTTTTTGGCGTTTAGTTGGAGACAGTTGGACGTCATCCAACCAGCCACCGCCCTAAGTCCTTCTCTGAATCTTGGGGCATCCACCCCAGAGTCCCCGCTGATCGTGACCGCTAGCTGGGTGTCATCTGCGTACGACACCATGGTCATACCACAGAGCTTCACAACCTCAGCCAGCGGCCTCACGTAGATGTTAAACAACGTGGGACTCAGCGAGGAACCCTGCGGGACCCCAAGAGACAGAGGATGACATTTGAACTGATAGGGCGGGGACGCCACACAGAAGGAACGGTCCCTGAGAAACGAACGAAACCACTGGTGTGCAGTGCCGATCACCCCTATCTCCTCAAGATGCTGCAGGAGAATATCATGGGAGACCGTGTCAAAGGCGGCGCTTAGGTCTAACAAAACAAGCGCCGCCGTTTGACCTGCATCCAGAACTACCCGCAGGTGCTCGACCATAGATAGCAATGCTGTCTCCGTACTGTGGCCAAGAGGAAGACGTGTTTACCAAAAAGGACTTCTATATGCAGTTGTCTAGTAACTGTACTTTTGATCACAATATCGACATCTATCTTGTAACAAGCGGATTGTCTGCTTAAACTCATGGGGATTGTTTTTTTGTAATGAGCTGGTCTACATCATAAAACGATGAATTGTCTGTTGAAATGGGAAATGGTCTCTAATAAATGACCAGCTGCTTGTTTGAAATTGGGGCTTGTTATGGCCGAGGATGCCTGAATATCTTTATCTTTAGTGGAAACTGCACCTGTTAGGATGTAAAAAATGTAATCTTTCATGCAGGAAAACAGAATATAAATAAAAAATAAAAAACAAGTGGTGGAACAAACTGAGCTACAAACTAAGCTGGGCACTTTTTGTTTCAAACTTAAGGACAGTGGGAAAGAAAATCAAGAAAATTATGATGATAATCCACATTTTATGGTCCCTTTCTTCATAAAGTACGTGGAGTTTCAGTTTCATCTTAGAAAAAAACCAAGGCAAGATAGAACGGGACAAAGTCTTTTGCCATTTCTACTCGCTGGTTTTGAGGGTGTTCTATACAGGAGCTGCCTTCCAGCTAAACTTGGGAAATACCCAGAGTTCTCTGCTACTTTTTCGCATAATTTATGCATCACTCCATGCCTGCAAATGTATTGTTTTTACTTATTCTGGGTGCTCCTTTGTATCTAAACAAAGCTAAACCTACCAGAGGAGCTGTAATGACAGCGAAACACGGGTCAGGGGTTGCTTTTATTCATTTCAGGTTGGCTTGGATGGTATTTTACAAAGCCGGAGCTGTAATACTATGCCTGGACTGGGAAAAAAAATTGAAATGCCATAATACTATGTCTCTTTCTATCTCGGCGTGGATAGCACTGTGCTAATGCTATGCTTAAAAACTTTGATAGAAAAACAGACGTTTGAGGTGAGCAAATTTAGAGTGTCGCTGTTGTTGATGTTGCTCTACACAGGATCTGCCTTCCACCTAACTTGGGAACTACCCAGAGTTCTCTGCTTCTTTTTACATAAGTTATGCGTCACACTATGCCAGCAAGGGTATTGTTATGACATATTCTGGGTGCGCCCTTGTGTCTGTAGAAAGTTAAACCTCTCTGAAGAGGTTCTTGTAGACAAAATTACAAACATGTTCACAAATTCTGTACAGGAATGTGAGGGAAGAACTGTGCATCTATAGCATGAATCATTTTATCCATAGAACAGACAAATTATTTTTTTAGCACAATCATAGCATCTGCCAGGAGATAATTACTGCTGACTGGTTGCATGGTACCATGATAAAAGTTCAAATGTTTTTTAACGTTTGCGGGCTGCTATACCACATAAGTAAAACATAGTGTGAATGTGACAACTATTCTTTTTAATGACTGAAACATTGAAAATGGCACTTTGATGTTAGAACGTTTGTAGTCATACTTTTGTATTCAATGAGTACTTTCACTTTTATGTTATTGACTGAATTTAGTTTTCCTTAAATGAAACTAAAACCGATACATTGTAGGTGCTCCCAGCAATTGATAGACAATGGATTTGAGGCACAGGAAAACAAACTGAGTTGTGCTGGATTGCACAATTTCTGGTGGGGGGTCACACCTAGGCTTTCGGTTACATATTTTGAAAGGTAGCCATGAAACCACGTCTCTTCTTTAAAAAGTAACCTTTGTGTTAAAATGTACTGTCGTGAAACAAGTTTTCTGTTTAACCTTAGAGGCATTTCCCACTTTGTACTCCCATACATTGACATCATTATTTAAACATCCAGTTCCCTTGTTGCCTTTCTCCTAGTCCTAGTTCAGTTTGAGAGATGATTTTGTGACGCAGCTTTTAAAACAGTGAAACAAAAATCCCACAATTCTGCCAATTATTATTTCGCTCAATTAAGGGGTGGATTTTTTAGACCAGAGAAAAGATTGGAGTTTTTCTGTGGGGAAATAAAATCGTCAGGGCCTGTTTTACCTCCAAACATTTTTGCTTTACCTGGCCCACAGTTTCTTGACTGACCCTTAGGATTATAGCCTAAATGTCCCACGTGTGCTGTGATTTGCCAAAGTTCCATAAGCCTGCAGCTTGATATTATA
>NW_028246004.1:0-28103 GCF_964263255.1 Lissotriton vulgaris
CTGGACATTTCACTCATACAAACCCATTGAAATTCCCCTGTTATAGTTAGTTCAGCTAACTATAACTCGCACACCCTCAATGCACTGCTGATGATGTCACATATTACATCACTCATGACATGGTCAGTGACATCACTCATGACATCACTGATGACATCTCAAATGACATCACTCATGACATCACTGATGACATCATCCTTGTGAAAGAGTGGCAGACCTCCTCTGACCCTAATATAACCTTTGATACACACATTCAAAAATAGAAACTGAAATTTTCAAAAAATGGAGATACCAATACCAGTTACAACAACCGATTAGGTAATTTCAAAATCAAAATTTCATAAAAAGAGTCAGTCAATTTAGAAGTATTTTGAAGAAAATACTTTTTAATGAAAAGCGCTAATGTTCAAGAAATGTGAATTGATATTAGCGAGAAACGATAGTTCACAGCAGGCATTTCATGAACTCAGTGAGTAGCGTCTTCTTGATTTACGGTGAGAAAAGATGAAGCCAAGATCCAGAGAACTCAGTGTGTAGTGTCCTATGTTATTTAAGAGAGAGAGAAGACTACAAATTCAATGTGCACAATCTGAAGTATTTTAATATCGAGTGCAGACTTTGAAATATTAGCAGTTCCAGCAACTTTATTTTGTCACCAGAAGTTGAAGATAATTTTCAGGAAAAGACTTTAACAATGTGATAGAATTAAAGAAGAGAACAGCAGTGATTGAAGGTATAACGAAAAGTTTTTTAAAGAAAGAACAATATATTGCTACAAGAGAAACTCCTTTAAAATGTTGACAAAAAAATAAAAATAAAAAAATATATATATATACACACACACACACACACACACACATATATATATATATATATGTATACATATATATATATTCACTGAAAAAACCATAGGTTATAGACCATATATAGTTAGAAATTAGCATTTACAAAACCTTGAAAATTCACTGAAAAAACCATAGGTTATAGACCATATATAGTTAGGAATTCGCATTTACAAAACCTTATTTTACTCACACAAAACCATTGAAATTCCATATATAGTTAGTTGCACTAACTATATATCGCGCACCCGCAATCCACTGCTGATGATGTCACATATTACATCATTCATGACATGGTCAGTGACATCACTGATGACATCACTGATGACATCTCAAATGACATCACTGATGACATCTCAAATGACATCACTGATGACATCACTGATGACATCTCATTTGACATTACTGATCACATCACTGATGATATCATTCATGTGATAATACGATGAACCTCTTCAGACTCTAATATAACCTTAGATACAATCAGTGTAAACAGACACTCATAGACTGTCACTCATCCATGGAGTTACTCACACACCTAGTCAGTCATGCAAAGAATCAATCACACCTCCATTTCCTCAACTATACAGTTATACAAACTTTACTTATTCAAGCATATACTAACACATATTTACTCTCTTATACAATCCCTGATACAAGTTCACAATGATCCATACAGCCACTCACACATTCACTGGCTCTTATGCACAGTTATTTATATTTTTCATATGTACTTACTTTGACATGTAGCACTGAGATGTCCATTCACTCACCAATACACTCATGCACACAGTCAACCGCCCATACAGCTGTTTCCACATGCACTTTTGAAACCATACATCTAGTGAATCAACTGCTCACTCATCTATGTACAGAGTCATACACCTCCCAGCCACCCACACACACACTCAGTCTCCCATACAAATACTTGGGCAACCAATCAATAACCCATATCGTTACTCATATAGCTACTTATCAACACATGCAACAGTTTACAGAACAACAGACATAATGATGCACAAATTAAGACAGTTTAGTCACTAACCCATGCACTCAGTGAGACACATTTAATCACTCACTCATACAGTCAGTCATGCACCTACTAAATCCTTCATCCAGACACTTATACATCCACTCATTCTTCAATATGTAAGACATATTTTAACTTTACAGAAACATACAGTCACTGGATGTTGTCATCAGTGATGTCATCAGTGATGTCATTTGAGATGTCATCAGTGATGTCATCAGTGATGTCACTGACCATGTCATGAATGATGTAATATGTGACATCATCAGCAGTGGATTGCGGGTGCACGATATATAGTTAGTGCAACTAACTATATATGGAATTTCAATGGTTTTGTGTGAGTAAAATAAGGTTTTGTAAATGCGAATTCCTAACTATATATGGTCTATAACCTATGGCTTTTTCAGTGAATTTTCAAGGTTTTGTAAATGCTAATTCCTAACTATATATGGTCTATAACCTATGGTTTTTTCAGTGAATTTTCAAGGTTTTGTAAATGCTAATTCCTAACTATATATGGTCTATAGCCTATGGTTTTTTCAGTGAATATATATATATATATATACATACATATATAAACATATATCATCTGTATATCTATATAAATACAAACATAAATGCATGCATACATATACTTATATGCATACAGATGCATGTTATTTACATGAAAGTTGAAAAAACACTAATAAAAGCAAAGCTAAAAAGCCACCTCATTACAAACAGAATGGCATTAACTTAAACGAGGGCGAGATCTATTGCATTTTCAATGCTTGTTTACTTTGGTTCCATCAAGAAGGCATTCAGATGTGTCACACATTTGCCATAAATTCTGAATGTTAGCACTCTAGTTGCACATTAGATCACTGTAGTAAAGCTACTGCTCACCAGGGACGTCTGCTGCTGGTATTCAAAGTGCATGTTTCAGTCTGCATGTCAGAATTTTTTTAATGAAATAGAAGAGGATTTGAGAAGTCACTCAAAATGATCCCTAATTTTTCTTTCTGAAGCACTAATCATACTTTCTATGGCACAATTAACCCCCTCATGTTGTTCCTTTTTAAATTGAGTGTTTTCAGACTTACCACTTCATTCCAATCAAGATGGCTTCTGGTGTGCCATACTTTTGTCATAAGTAAGACTGTTAGCGCTCTAGTTGTTCTTTAGAACACTCTGGGACATTCTGTCATTGGGCTATACTTGGGGTACATCTGTGTGATATTTGGGCTACATTTAGGCTCTTTTGTCTCTGGTGGCCATCTTGGGAGACTGTATGTCAGAATTTTTTAATGAAATTGAAGAGGGTTTGAGAAGTCAGTCAAAATGTGCCCTAATTTTTCTTTCTGCAGCACTAATCATAATTCATATGGCAAAATATACCCCCTCATTTTGTTCCTTTTTAAATTAAATGTTTTAAGAGTTACCACTTTATTCCAATCAAGATGGCTTCAGGTGTGCCATACCTTTGTAATAAGTAGGACTGTTAGCGCTCTAGTTGTTCTTTAGAACACTCTGGGACATTCTGTCATTGGGCTATACTTGGGCTACATCTGGGTGATATTTGGGCTACATTTGGGCTCTTTTGTCTCTGGTGGCCATTTTGGGAGACTGCATGTCAGAATTTTTTAATGAAATAGAAGAGGATTTGAAAAGTCACTCAAAATGTGCCCTAATTTTTCTTTCTGCAGCACTAATAATACCTTCTATTGCATAATATACCCCCTCATTTTGTTCCTTTTTAAATTAAATGTTTTAAGAGTTACCATTTTATTCCCATCACGAAGGCTCCAGGTGTGCTATACCTTTGTAATAAGTAGGACTGTTAGCGCTCTAGTTGTTCTTTAGAACACTCTGGGACATTCTGTCATTGGGCTATACTTGGGCTACATCTGGGTGATATTTGGGCTACATTTGGGCTCTTTTGTCTCTGGTGGCCATTTTGGGAGACTGCATGTCAGAATGTTTTAATGAAATAGAAAAGGATTTGAGAAGTCACTCAAAATGTGCCCTAATTTTTCATTCTGCAGCACTAATCATACTTTCTATGGCAAAATATACCCCCTCATGTTGTTTCTTTTTAAATTAAATGTTTTAAGAGTTAACACTTTATTCCAATCAAGATGGCTTCAGGTGTGCCATACCTTTGTAATAAGTAGGACTGTTAGCGCTCTAGTTGTTCTTTAGAACACTCTAGGAGGCTGCAGTAGAACACAAAGGAATCAACTGACAGTCTCTGTCCTTGTTGGATGGTTTTACTGAGAATGTCAGACTTCATTTTCACATGACTGAGAAAGATAATGTGAATTTACAGAAAATATGCTTTCAGTTTAGCTTATAGATCCCCTTCCAAACCACTGTGGGAAAATCATGAGATATTAGTTTTCTTTCAAACAATATTCATGATATCACAGCAGAAGGTTTTTTCACATGGTAAAATCACCTTAGAACCCACCACAATTCCTAAAACGAGTATGGTACCATCAACAAATGATTTATAATGTAACTAAAGTCCTAAAACCCTCTATTAACTACAATGCTTTTTAATGAGGTGCTATCATGTATATTGGTCCCAAGATGGCTGCCAACACTTCTTGGATGAAGTGCTGACAGCCAATCAGATCAGATGTGTGGTTAGGCTCCGCCCAGATATATATATTTTTTTTAACCTAAATTACTCAAAATCCACTGGAGCACATATATTGAGACCTAGCAAAGGCACATCGGGCTAACAGTCCCTACAATTTTGCCAAGTTTCATGCAAATCCATTCAGCCATTCGAGCTAAAAGTGAGGCCAACCGCCCTATGGAAATTAACATGGGAAAAACGTGTTTTGGGACCCCCCTTTTTTCTTGGCCCCCCCTTGATGAAACCCCCCCAAATTGTCAGGGGCTGCTCAGAAACAAAATGTTCCATTTTCCTGAAAATTTCAGCCAATTCCGTCCACAAACGCCAAAGTTATTAGACATAGAATTTTCAAAAATCCCATAGAGAAAAAATCCTAACTATATATACCTACTGGCGACCGCCAGTAGGTAATATATATATATATATATATATATATATATATATATATATATATATATATATATTCACTGAAAAAACCATAGGTTATAGACCATATATGGTTAGGAATTCGCATTTACAAAACCTTATTTTACTCACACAAAACCATTGAAATTCCATATATAGTTAGTTGCACTAACTATATATCGCGCACCCGCAATCCACTGCTGATGATGTCACATATTACATCATTCATGACATGGTCAGTGACATCACTGATGACATCACTGATGACATCTCAAATGACATCACTGATGACATCTCAAATGACATCACTGATGACATCACTGATGACATCTCATTTGACATTACTGATCACATCACTGATGATATCATTCATGTGATAATACGATGAACCTCTTCAGACTCTAATATAACCTTAGATACAATCAGTGTAAATAGACACTCATAGACTGTCACTCATCCATGGAGTTACTCACACACCTAGTCAGTCATGCAAAGAATCAATCACACCTCCATTTCCTCAACTATACAGTTATACAAACTTTACTTATTCAAGCATATATTAACACATATTTACTCTCTTATACAATCCCTGATACAAGTTCACAATGATCCATACAGCCACTCACACATTCACTGGCTCTTATGCACAGTTATTTATATTTTTCATATGTACTTACTTTGACATGTAGCACTGAGATGTCCATTCACTCACCAATACACTCATGCACACAGTCAACCGCCCATACAGCTGTTTCCACATGCACTTTTGAAACCATACATCTAGTGAATCAACTGCTCACTCATCTATGTACAGAGTCATACACCTCCCAGCCACCCACACACACACTCAGTCTCCCATACAAATACTTGGGCAACCAATCAATAACCCATATAGTTACTCATATAGCTACTTATCAACACATGCAACAGTTTACAGAACAACAGACATAATGATGCACAAATTAAGACAGTTTAGTCACTAACCCATGCACTCAGTGAGACACATTTAATCACTCACTCATACAGTCAGTCATGCACCTACTAAATCCTTCATCCAGACACTTATACATCCACTCATTCTTCAATATGTAAGACATATTTTAACTTTACAGAAACATACAGTCACTGGATGTTGTCATCAGTGATGTCATCAGTGATGTCATTTGAGATGTCATCAGTGATGTCATCAGTGATGTCACTGACCATGTCATGAATGATGTAATATGTGACATCATCAGCAGTGGATTGCGGGTGCACGATATATAGTTAGTGCAACTAACTATACATGGAATTTCAATGGTTTTGTGTGAGTAAAATAAGGTTTTGTAAATGCGAATTCCTAACTATATATGGTCTATAACCTATGGTTTTTTCAGTGAATTTTCAAGGTTTTGTAAATGCTAATTCCTAACTATATATGGTCTATAACCTATGGTTTTTTCAGTGAATGTTCAAGGTTTTGTAAATGCTAATTCCTAACTATATATGGTCTATAGCCTATGGTTTTTTCAGTGAATATATATATATATATATATACATACATATATAAACATATATCATCTGTATATCTATATAAATACAAACATAAATGCATGCATACATATACTTATATGCATACAGATGCATGTTATTTACATGAAAGTTGAAAAAACACTAATAAAAGCAAAGCTAAAAAGCCACCTCATTACAAACAGAATGGCATTAACTTAAACGAGGGCGAGATCTATTGCATTTTCAATGCTTGTTTACTTTGGTTCCATCAAGAAGGCATTCAGATGTGTCACACATTTGCCATAAATTCTGAATGTTAGCACTCTAGTTGCACATTAGATCACTGTAGTAAAGCTACTGCTCACCAGGGACGTCTGCTGCTGGTATTCAAAGTGCATGTTTCAGTCTGCATGTCAGAATTTTTTTAATGAAATAGAAGAGGATTTGAGAAGTCACTCAAAATGATCCCTAATTTTTCTTTCTGAAGCACTAATCATACTTTCTATGGCAAAATTAACCCCCTCATGTTGTTCCTTTTTAAATTGAGTGTTTTCAGACTTACCACTTCATTCCAATCAAGATGGCTTCTGGTGTGCCATACTTTTGTCATAAGTAAGACTGTTAGCGCTCTAGTTGTTCTTTAGAACACTCTGGGACATTCTGTCATTGGGCTATACTTGGGGTACATCTGGGTGATATTTGGGCTACATTTAGGCTCTTTTGTCTCTGGTGGCCATCTTGGGAGACTGTATGTCAGAATTTTTTAATGAAATTGAAGAGGGTTTGAGAAGTCAGTCAAAATGTGCCCTAATTTTTCTTTCTGCAGCACTAATCATAATTCATATGGCAAAATATACCCCCTCATTTTGTTCCTTTTTAAATTAAATGTTTTAAGAGTTACCACTTTATTCCAATCAAGATGGCTTCAGGTGTGCCATACCTTTGTAATAAGTAGGACTGTTAGCGCTCTAGTTGTTCTTTAGAACACTCTGGGACATTCTGTCATTGGGCTATACTTGGGCTACATCTGGGTGATATTTGGGCTACATTTGGGCTCTTTTGTCTCTGGTGGCCATTTTGGGAGACTGCATGTCAGAATTTTTTAATGAAATAGAAGAGGATTTGAAAAGTCACTCAAAATGTGCCCTAATTTTTCTTTCTGCAGCACTAATAATACCTTCTATTGCATAATATACCCCCTCATTTTGTTCCTTTTTAAATTAAATGTTTTAAGAGTTACCATTTTATTCCCATCACGAAGGCTCCAGGTGTGCTATACCTTTGTAATAAGTAGGACTGTTAGCGCTCTAGTTGTTCTTTAGAACACTCTGGGACATTCTGTCATTGGGCTATACTTGGGCTACATCTGGGTGATATTTGGGCTACATTTGGGCTCTTTTGTCTCTGGTGGCCATTTTGGGAGACTGCATGTCAGAATGTTTTAATGAAATAGAAAAGGATTTGAGAAGTCACTCAAAATGTGCCCTAATTTTTCATTCTGCAGCACTAATCATACTTTCTATGGCAAAATATACCCCCTCATGTTGTTTCTTTTTAAATTAAATGTTTTAAGAGTTAACACTTTATTCCAATCAAGATGGCTTCAGGTGTGCCATACCTTTGTAATAAGTAGGACTGTTAGCGCTCTAGTTGTTCTTTAGAACACTCTAGGAGGCTGCAGTAGAACACAAAGGAATCAACTGACAGTCTCTGTCCTTGTTGGATGGTTTTACTGAGAATGTCAGACTTCATTTTCACATGACTGAGAAAGATAATGTGAATTTACAGAAAATATGCTTTCAGTTTAGCTTATAGATCCCCTTCCAAACCACTGTGGGAAAATCATGAGATATTAGTTTTCTTTCAAACAATATTCATGATATCACAGCAGAAGGTTTTTTCACATGGTAAAATCACCTTAGAACCCACCACAATTCCTAAAACGAGTATGGTACCATCAACAAATGATTTATAATGTAACTAAAGTCCTAAAACCCTCTATTAACTACAATGCTTTTTAATGAGGTGCTATCATGTATATTGGTCCCAAGATGGCTGCCAACACTTCTTGGATGAAGTGCTGACAGCCAATCAGATCAGATGTGTGGTTAGGCTCCGCCCAGATATATATATTTTTTTTAACCTAAATTACTCAAAATCCACTGGAGCACATATATTGAGACCTAGCAAAGGCACATCGGGCTAACAGTCCCTACAATTTTGCCAAGTTTCGTGCAAATCCATTCAGCCATTCAAGCTAAAAGTGAGGCCAACCGCCCTATGGAAATTAACATGGGAAAAACGTGTTTTGGGACCCCCCTTTTTTCTCGGCCCCCCCTTGATGAAACCCCCCCAAATTGTCAGGGGCTGCTCAGAAACAAAATGTTCCATTTTCCTGAAAATTTCAGCCAATTCCGTCCACAAACGCCAAAGTTATTAGACATAGAATTTTCAAAAATCCCATAGAGAAAAAATCCTAACTATATATACCTACTGGCGACCGCCAGTAGGTAATATATATATATATATATATATATATATCCTGTTCCAACTCCTACTCTCGGCAAACGTGCAGAGTCCTCGACGTAGGTACAGACCACAGATACTGCGATAAGTTTTAATTCAAGGGTGGTTTATTGCTCTTCTGTCCCCAGCATATATATATTCAATGAAAAAAACATTGGTTTTAGGCCATATATAGTTAGGGATTTGCATTTACAAAACCTTATTTTACTCGCATAAAACCATTGAAATTCCATATATAGTTAGATGCGCTAACTATATATCGCGCACCCGCAATCCACTGCTGATGATGTCACATATTACATCATTCATGACATGGTCAGTGACATCACTGATGACATCACTGATGACATCATCCAGTGACTGTATGTTTCTGTAAAGTTAAAATATGTCTTACATATTGAAGAATGAGTGGATGTATAAGTGTCTGGATGAAGGATTTAGTAGGTGCATGACTGACTGTATGAGAGAGTGATTAAATGTGTCTCACTGAGTGTATGGGTTAGTGATTAAACTGTATTAATTTGTGCATCATTATATCTGTTGTTCTGTAAACTGCTGCATGTGTTAATCAGTAGCTATATGAATAACTATATGGGTTATTGATTGGTTGCTCAAGTATTTGTATGGGAGACTGAGTATGTGTGTGGGTGGCTGGGAGGTGTGTGACTCTGTGCATAGATGTGTAAGCAGTTGATTCACTAGGTGTATGAGTTCAAGAGTGCATGTGGAAACAGCCATATGGGCGGTTGACTGTGTGCATGAGTGTATTGGTGAGTGAATGGATATCTCAGTGCTACATGTCAAAGTAAGTACATATGTAAAACACAGTACATGTGAGAGTTAACATATATAAATAACTGTGCATAAGAGCCAGTGAATGTGTGAGTGGCTGTATAGATCATTGTGAACATGTATCAAGGATTGTATAAGAGAGTAAATATGTGTTAGAATATGTTTCAATAAGTAAGGTGTGTATAACTGTATAGTTGAGGAATTGGAGGTGTGTTTCATTCTTTGCATGACTGTCTAGGTGTATGAGTAACTCCATGGATGAGTGACAGTCTGTGAGTGTCTGTTTTCACTGAGTGTATCTAAGGATATATCAGAGTCTGTAGAGGTTCATCGTATTAACACATGAATGATGTCATCTGTGATGTTGTCAGTGATGTCATTTGAGTTGTCATTTGAGTTGTCATCAGTGATGTCATTTGAGATGTCATCAGTGATGTCATTTGAGTTGTCATCAGTGATGTCATCAGTGATGTCACTGACCATGTCATGAATGATGTAATATGTGACATCATCAGCAGTGGATTGCGGGTGCGCGATATATAGTTAGCGCATCTAACTATATATGGAATTTCAATGGTTTTATGCGAGTAAAATAAGGTTTTGTAAATGCAAATCCCTAACTATATATGGCCTAAAACCAATGGTTTTTTCATTGAATTTTCAAGGTTTTGTAAATGCAAATTCCTAACTATATATCGACTATAACCTATGGTTTTTTCAGTGAATTTCAATGGTTTTTTAATAGCAAATATGAAAAGCTTTAAAATGTCAAGTACGTGATAGATAAAAACATTTTCGTATTTATGCAAACTGATGTGCTTTGAACGCTGCACCCCCCTCCCCTCTTTTCTCTTAGTAGTACTCTCTCTTTGCAGATAGTGAACGGTAGTTAACGCAGGCCTTTGCCCCCGTTGTAATCCGTCGTGCCTGCTTGTCTCTCCATTTGATTGATTGTTATCCAAGCATTTACTGTTTTAGAATTGGTTCTCTTTGGATCATTCTCTATTTACAAACAAGCACAAAGTCGCAATACTCTGTTTAGTCTTTGCAGATAGTGAAAAATCGTGTAAAAAAATAAAAGTAATCGAGCAAAATCAGTAGGCCACTAATTGGATCTCTTTTTGACCTCGCTAAAATAGAAATATTAGGAACAACCCTTCATGAGAAATACGAAAATAGTGAGATGAACTGAGCTCCACACCATGAGGGCTGCAAGACAGCTCGACTCCGTCACCTACCCCGCCCAAAATAACGACAAACCCTATGCAAATATTAAAAATATAGACAACACACCAGCAAAGAAACAGGGTAAAACATTTTATTAAATAACTATTTACATAACTATTTTATACTTTTTATTGCCCGATCCGGCTAGCTCAATCGATCGAGCATGAAACTCATGCACTCTGATAGCAAGCGTTGCTACTCATGCTATGCAGACCAAAACTGGTTTTCAGTTTGTACATTTTTCTAGATTTTTCAATCCAAGGTTGGTTGACTTTGTAGAACGATGGCTTCAGATTTTCAACATACGGTGTGGTGGCGCGGACTGGGAGGGGGCGCTTCGCTCCTACCCCCTCCCCAAGTAAGATTTTCATACGTGAAAGTACGTTAATGGTTTTGGTCCCTGAGTTGCTTCAATGTCACTGCCATTCTCAAATGGCATAAGTTCTGGATGTTGGGTGCCATAATTCAGAGTTCTGAGCAGCGCTTGTAACACTGTCTGAAGCTTATTTCCACCTACTGCAGCTTCACTATTCTCAAAGTAAATGAGTGTCGTTTGTGGACCTGACTGCATTTGAAAACAATGTGATATGTTACCTTCCTAAACAGCTTGACGGAGGCCCCCGAGGGGCGGTGTGATGGCCATGGACTCGGAGAAGACGCTTGGCTCCGACCCCCTCCCCAAGTCTTATAGCACTGGTGTAGTCTGAGATCGCCCCCGACATAGGCGGCTGGCTCCCGGGGTCAGGCGGAACTTTTTGCCTTTTGATGACTCTTCTATTCTGGACCTTGTCCCACAATCCGTTTGACCTGAAGACACGCTGTAGTGGGGCGCCCCTTTACCGTTTCAGTTGCCATTCCGCCCGCTTTTGCTACACTGTGCCTCTTCTGCCATTCAGCTGTTTACCGCCCGCTCTTGCGACTACAGCGTCTCGCTCACCATGTAGTTGAGTTGCTCCCGCTCTTGCGGTGCAGCGATAGGCGGCTGCCACAGGACTCTCAAAATGGCGGCCGGCTCTTCGGTTTTGGGCCTGGTCCACTAAAATGGCCCTGGGACACCTTTGAACTCGGACGCTTCCCTGATAGGGCTTGGGTCCCATTCTCGAAAGCGTCCCCTCAGCCGTGAAGATTCTACAAAAGTCTTGGGGGCCCCCGACTCCCGCAGGCTTCTGGTGGGGAGCGGCTGCCATGTCTGCTCGTGGAATGGCCACGACGGAGCTACGAGATGGTAGTGCTCTCATGCTGACGCCAGCTTTAGTCTGAAACATCCAGAAACACTGTAGACTACCAATTCGATCAGTTCCGGTAGCACCCCAACATGACCCGGAAGAGAAGAACTTGCCCTCCCCTCTTTGACTGATGGTTCTTGTTGCCTGTCCCCTCTGTTGTCATTTAACAGAACTTTTTGGACTGCTGAAAGGGGTTGTGTTCCGAACGCTGGTTGGTGGAGACATTTTGACTATATTCTTGACCTACGTTGTCGCGTAATGCGTTATATGACACGCCGCGTTAGCGCACCCGGAAGTGATCCGAGGCGCGGCGCGCAGCGCGTAACGTAAGCATAACAGGTCATGTGACTTGTTAATAAAACTTTTCATTGGTTCATTTTACTTTTGCTATTTTAATGATGTAAAGCTTGGTCATATGACCTAAAAATTACGCTTTTTATTGTTTTCGAACATTATTTTTTTTTAAACATATGTTATAATATTCCAGGCTAATGTACTTTCCCGGAAAATTTACAACTGTCCTGCAAGTAAAATATATTCCTTTTTCGAGAAAAAGGGCGTTTCTTCGTTCCATGATGGAGCCGTTGAGTAAAAGAGACTCGGCCTGCTGTCTTAGTCGCCGATACGCCTGATTATCAGATTCTTATCGAGCACTTTATGTTGCAGAAATGAAAAACACAACTGCCCTTGACCATTTATCTTTACTGCGTTCCTACATATTATACCTTTTATCCGTCATGTAATTGGACTACTTTATTTCACTTGCCTTTTACTGATTCGAAAACAGTGACTAAAAGTAAAAACTTTACCAATGTAAATACTACTACCATGTTTTGTTTTAAAAAGCTTTATTGTGAAAATGTCAGTATACAAATACGGGCCTATAACCACGTGGGCCGGCCATGGAGCAAACTGGAATCGTATATGATGAGGAGACATTTACATTATGGAGGAACGTAACGAACGAGCCATTAGGTTGCAAGAACTAAGGTGTCTAACAATTGCGGAATCGGTGGACGTACATTTTGTAATTAAAATACGACAGGGCCACTTACAAAAAAGTTATCTAGATATACATTTGCGTGCAAGTACCATGGGTGACGTTAATTCGAACTTTCAATAGTACAGTAATCAATAACCCATCAGAACTTAATATCAATAGGGATGTCAAAATATTCAATCAATTCTCGTCCCCGCCCGCCATGAGCATCAAAACTGCATTCATATCTCGTGATATCAAGGTTGTTCAACTAGTACACAACAATGAGTTACGAGTCCCATTTATACCGGCGCCATTTTGGGCGAGGCCGGGCAGGTCCAAGATATAGTCAAAATGTCTCCACCAACCATCGGCCAGACTAGAACCCCTTTCGGCCCTTTATGCTACAAGATGGTGTCTTCCATTCAGAAAATATTATTGGCAGCATTTTGAAAGGAAAAATAAACAGCCGTTCTCCTAGTGAGTTTCACATTGTTACATTTAGGAAGAATGTTGAAGAGTAGTATGTGGAAAATCTGAAGCCATTTTTCTACAAACTCTCAATCAGCCTTGGATGGAAAAAAAATCCTGAAGAATGTACAAACTGAAAACCAATTTTTGTCTGTATAGCATCAACAGCAGCGCTTGAGTCAGCTTTGTGTCAAGCCGCCATTTTCATTCACTCAATAGCGTCCCCCTGCACACATTCAGGGACCTGGTCGTGTTTTCAGATGAAACGGATTGTAGGACAAGAAGCAGAAAAGAAAAGGAAAAAAGTTCCGCCGGACCTCGGGAGCCGGCCGCCTATGTCATGTGCGACCTTTGGCCACACCAGGGCAATAGTGAAGCTGCAGCAGGTGCAAATAAGCTTCAGACAGTCTTCCAAGCACTGCTCAGAACTCTCAACTATGGCACTCAACATCCAGGACTTGCCATTCGGATCTTGGCGCCTTGTGCTGGTTCCGACCTATTCACACATCGGTCCACTACTGACATCACCTCATAAGCCAACGGGACACCCCACGCCGACTTTCGGCGCAGCATTGTAGGATGGCCACACCAGTGCGGCAACTTGCTGGACACCACCTCGGTGCCATCCGGATCTCGGTGAGTTCGAGTCACTGTGCCGGAAGAGTGACCGGAACTCAGCTGAACACGCCGTCTTTCGGCGCAGCATTGTAGGATGGCCACACAAGTGCGGCAATTTGCTGGACACCACCTCGGTGCCATCCGGATCTCGGTGCGTTGTGCTGCCTTCGGCCTACTGTAGCCGCAAGTGCGGACGCAACTCAGTTGGACGGCGAGTGAAACGCTAAGGGGCGCCGCACTGCAGCCGAGGAGCCTCCATCTTGGGGGAGACGCACAGCCCCCACTGACTGACGCGACCTCACAGGCCAACGGGGCGCCCCACGCCGACTTTCGGCGCAGCATTGTAGGATGGCCACACCAGTGCGCCAATTTGCTGGACACCACCTCGGTGCCATCCGGATCTCAGCGCGTTGTGCTGCCTTCGGCCTATTCGCACATCGGTCCGCTACTGACGCCGCCTCACGTGCCAACGGATTTTCTACGCTTTTTGTAGCCCTATGCCGCATAACAGGTCATGTGACTTGTTTATAAAACTTTTCATTGGTTCATTTTACTTTTGGTTTCCTAAAGATGGAAGGCTTGGTCATATGACCTAAAAATAACACTTTTCATTGGTTTAGAACATTTTTTTTTCCCAAACGATGAAAGCCCCACCTTGTTTCTGGATGTTTCAGACTAAAGCTGGCGTCAGCATGAGAGCACCACCATCTCGTAGCTCCGTCGTGGTCATTCCGCGAGCAATCATGGCAGCCGCTCCCCACCGGAAGCCTGCGGGAGTCGGGGGCCCCCAAGACTTTTGTAGAATCTTCACGGCTGAGGGGACGCTTTTCGAGAATGGAGCCCAAGCCCTAGCAGGCAAGCGTCCGAGTTCCAAGGTGTCCCAGGGCCATTTCAGTGGACCAGGCCCAAAACCGAAGAGCCGTCCGCCATTTTAAGAGTCATGTGGCAGCCGCCTATCGCTGCACTGCAAGAGTGGGAGCAACTCAACAACATGGTGAGCGAGACGCTGTAGCCGCAAGAGCGGGCGCAACTCAGCTGGATGGCCGCCACCTGGGGAGACCCGTTCACGCCGCCTCCCCCACGCCCCCCCCCCGGGCCACCCGTACGCCAATTTTCGGAGCAGCATTGTAGGATACCAAAACCAGTGCGGCACTTTACTGGACATCACCTGGGTGCCATCAACATCTCAGCGCGTTCTGCTGCCTTGGGACTATTCGCACAACAGACCGCTACTGACGAGGCCTCCCCCCGCACCACCCGGGACGCCCCACGCCAATTTTCGGAGCAGCATTGTAGGATACCAAAACCAGTGCGGCACCCAGGCAACATCACCTGGGTGCCGTCCAGAACTCAGTACGTTGTGCTGCCTTGGGACAATTCGCACAAAAGACAACTTCTGACAATTGTTGCTTTTTTTGGTGAAAAATGTTTAAATGTTTTTACAGTTTTTGTTCCGTTCATTATATTTAAAAGTTAATAAAGTTTTATAATCTTACTTTGTTGGAGTGTTATATATTTTTTTTAAAACGGGTGAATGGGGCCTTGAATCGGGTTATTGTCATGTGTGGGCTTTGCAAGTGTACTGCTACAGGATCGGACATTTCAAACTCAAATGCACGTTCTTTTTCTTACCTTTCCGAAGCATGGAGCGCAATAGCAGGCAGAGAAAGGGTGATGCAAGTGTTGAACACTGCCTAGCCTGGAAGTTGCTGGCATTCCCCCCCCCCCCCCCCCCCCCCCCGCCCGCTCCTGAAAGAGGACACACACACCGCCGCCCCAAGTACTTCACAGATCTTTAAAAGACCATGCGCTTGTTTATGAGGCTTAAATGGTTTATCACCCCTTCTAGAACCCCTGCATCGACCTTTCCTGGAAGAATTACCACGTAACACAATACCAAGCCCTGTCAGCTGAAACCCCAGAGGAATCATGGGGCATATTATCAAGGGGGTTTATCTCCGCTTTTTTGGCTTTAAAAGCCAAGAAAGCGGAGATAAAATTATCTCCCTATTACCAAGCTGTTGCTAACACCAGTTAGTGACAGCTAAAAGGAGATAGCGACCATCGTGGGCCCCGCTTTGCATGTCAGTGATAGTGCCCTGAGCAGTTCTTAGCCATGTTATCCAATGGGAGGTGGATAACATGGCTAAGAGCATTTGCTCGATAATACATGAATATCGCTGACTTTTCTGCGATATTCATGCATTGCGGCCGTTTTTTATCGCATTTGCGATAAACCTTGCTAATAGCAAGGTTTATCTGCGATAAAAATCGCCGATGTGCGGCGATAATTTTTGTCTCTAAACAAGTTAGAGACAAAAATTATCGCTAGTTGTTGGTAATATGCCCCCGGGTTTTTGCTTGCAGAAATCGGGAGGCGGGAGACTAGCACTGAAATCAGTAGTCTCACGCCTGAATCGGGAGGGTTGGCATGTCTGGATTCTCTACAGCTGGGGCCATAAACTACATCCGCAGGGGTAGGTGATAGCCTGGGACCAGCCTGGCATCTAAAATGGCTGCCGTGCACGACAAAATTGTGGCATTGGAAAAAAGGCAAGATGGCGCAGACAATGTTTATCAATAAGGATTCATTTATAACAAAATATTTTATCGCAGTGACAAATTGGCGGTCAACACTTCCTGGTTTCCATCGAATCGAACGTTAACAGACGTCACGCAGCAAAAAAAATAAAAAGCTCACGCACAGCCGCTGGAAGAGATGTATCAACATATATGAGCCTCCTCAGCCACCCTCATGAAACATAGGGGATTAGGATACGTCTCCCGCACCCCATTATACCTAGTAATTTAATTAAAACGAAGCACAAAATGGCGAATTCTCGTTTCGCTACCAGTTTGCGGCCCAGTTCGCGGCCCGTGAAGCGCTTCTACCGTGAAAAATCTTTTTTTTTTATTTTCCCCACGGGACCCTTTAATAACCCCAACATCATTCCTAGGGGGTCAAGAGGGGTCTACCTTGCCCCCTTTCATTAAATCCCCCCTTCGTTTTTCACCTCTTCTTCTCTCTCGATCCTACCGAGAGATAAGATGGCGGCCGCTCCGGACTGTTTAGAATGTTGACAGACACCGGAGAGCCAATCAGCTTTCTGCGCTCAAAGTTCCGTTTCGCGAAAAGTAAGCGAACCGGAGCGCAGCCTGGAGCGCTGTTACAGATATATATCTTGTTTTAAACGTTAATTTCTCAAAAACTACTGGAGCACATATATTGAGACCTAGCAAAGGCACATCGGGCTAACAGTCCCTACAATTTTGCCAAGTTTCGTGCAAATCTATTCAGCCGTTCGAGCTAAAAGTGAGTCCAACCGCCCTATGGAAATTAACATGGCAAAAACGCGTTTTGGGACCCCCCTTTTTTCTCGGCCCCCCTCGACAAAACCCCCCCCAAATTTTCAAGGGCTGCTCAGAAACAAAATGTGCCATTTTCCTGAAAATTACAGCCGATTCCGTCCACAAACGCCAAAGTTATTAGACATAGAATTTTCAAAAATCCCATAGGGAATAAATCCTAACTATATATACCTACTGGCGATAGCCAGTAGGTAATATATATATATATGTTCACTGAAAAAACCATAGGTTTCACACCAGTTATAGTTAGGAATTAGCATTTAAAAAACCTATTAAATTTAAATAAGTGTGTAAATGGATGTTTTTTTTAAAAAAAATGATTGGTTAACTGGCTTATTAAGTGTATCTTAGTGAATACATATATTAACGAGTAATGTTTAAATATTTAAATATATGTATCAGTGTTTCACTTTGTGTATAAATGGCTGCATGGGTTGGTGAGTAGCTACATGTGTGTGTGTATGGGTTATTAGATGTTTTTTTAGTATCAGTATGAGTGTCTGTATGGTTTGGTGGGAGTGTTACTTAGCACATAGATGCATCAATGACTGACTCACTGTTTGTATGTGTTTTGAAGACGGCATATGTGCAGGACTGTATGGATGGATGAGTGTGTATATGCATGTGTTAGTGAGTGAATGACTGTCTCATTAGTGTCTTTATCAGTAACTACATATGTTTTAATCTAGTATATGTGAGTATTGATGTATATGAGTGAGTATATGTGAGAGTGAGAGATGGAAAGAGTTCTTGTTTAAATAAGTATGTGTTTCTATAAGTGATTGTTTAAGAGAGTAAGTATGTGTAAGTTTCCTTAGAAGTAAGGTGGTAGTGTTTGTATAGCTGTATATGCAAATAAATGGATGTTCAATAGTTTATTTGCATGTGTGAGTATGTGTGTGAGTAACTTTTGGATGACTGTCGGTGTGTAACAGGATGTACATGTGCATCACTACATATGATGAGTGTATATATGTATGAGTGACTATATAGAACTGTTGGTGAATGAGTGAATGTGTATATAGATGGTGGAATTATTGAATTGGTTGTTGTAACTGGTATGGCAATCTCCATTTTTAAAAAAAATTAATTTATATTTTTCAATATGTGTTTCATGGGTTACATTACAGTGAAAGGAGGTCTGTCACTCTGTCACAAGGATGATGTCATGAGTGATGTCCTGAGTGATGTCACTGACCATGTCATGAGTGATGTAATATGTGACATCATCAGCAGTGCATTACACGCGCAAGTTATAGTGAGTCCAACTAACTATAACGTGGAATTTCAATGGTTTTATGTCAGTAAAATTTCCTGCTAACTATAACTAATGTGAAACCTATGGTTTTTTTAGTGAATTTAATAGGTTTTTTAAATGCTAATTCCTAACTATAACTGGTGTGAAACCTATGGTTTTTTCAGTGAATTTCATAGGTTTTTAAATGCTAATTCCTAACTATAACTGGTCTGAAACCTATGGTTTTTTCAGTGAATTTCATAGGTTTTTTTAATGCTAATTCCTAACTATAAGTCTCACTTTATAAGTAATACTGTAAGTGCTCTAGTTGTTTAGAACACTCTGGTACATTCTGTCATTGGGCTACAGTTGGGCTATATTTGAGCTATATTTTTTTTTTGTCTCTGGTGGCCATCTTTGGGCTACATTGGGCTACATTGGGCTACATTTGGGCTACATTTTGGCTCTAACATATATATAGCCCAATGTAGCACAATACATATTTTTTCAAAGTTAATTTTCGTAAAAACCACTTAAGAATAGGGGTACCAGTCCCTACAATTTTTCCCATTTTTTTTTATTTTTTATTTTTTATTTTTGGAGCGCTCCCGTTGCGCGCCCCGGGGAGCGCCCCGAAAAGCGTACTACCATAAAGCGCCCCGGGGCGCGCTCCGGGGAGCGTCCCGTAAGCGCCAATATCACGAACGAAAACATGATTGTGACGTATCGCGTAGCCGCGTCCGCGTGATACACACGGTGTAAGCGCATCCGGAAGTACTCGAGCGAATACGATCGCGCAACGTAAACATCCGATGCGCTTACGCGACGCGACCCGGGGCGCGCCCGAGGGCGCGTAGCGTAAGCGCGTCGGGTCATGTGACCTGAAAATAACACTTTTCATTAATTCATAACAGTTTTGGTTTCATAATGATGAAGCCCCTGGTCTTGTGACCTGAAAATAACACTTCTCATTGGTTCAGGACAGTTTTTTTCCAAATGATGAAAGACCCCACCTTTTTTCCTTATTCTGACTTTGTCCTTTGACTTAGGAAGACCTGTTTGTACCTCTCTGTACCTTTTTGATCTTTATAATGGCTTCAGTAGCAGCAGCAGCTGGTGCATCTGCCCCACCACCACCACCACAACAACCAAGAGGACCAGCTCAAGATTACATTGGTGGTCAACAAGAGGAGGAGGAGGAAGAGGAAGAGGAGGATGGTGGAAGATGGCTGCCTGAACAAAATACCCCATACAAGCCCAAGTCACACATTGTATGGGAGTTTTTTTCACTCCCAGAGGGCAAGAAAAAAGTAACTTGCCTAATCTATAACGAAGAACTCTCAAGTGGCAACCCAAACAAAAAATATTCCTTTGGTAACCATACCATGATTCGACATATGACCCGTAAGCACCCTAACAACTATTCTCGTGCAGAGCTCAGGGAACTGGCCAGTAACCTCCCCCAGTCATCAAGGACAACCTCCCAAAGAAACGAACCCACTTTATCGGGACCAGAAACATCAGAGATGATGCCTTGTATTCAGCCACGATTTGCTGAGTTAAAATCACTTGTACTGCATGTGGCAAGCTTATCGCCTATGGTGAAAAGAGCGTAAAGCTCATCGTCCTTGCAGGTGACAATCACAAGTGCCCCCAAAAGAAGTAATTTTTGTTTTTTTTTTGTTTTTTTGCTCCAGTTGAGCCAGTTTCAATTCCCTTTTTTTTGTTTCTCCCCCTAAAAAAATACAAAAAAAATATAAAACTGTTTTGAAAAGCCAAAAAAAGTACAAAATGTTCAAAAAACACAAAAAAAATATAAAACAACAAAAAGAAGAAAAAAAAAAGTTATTTTTAGAACTACCTCCAATTTCTAAAAAAAGGCTTCATTTTTTAAAAACTCTGTCATTTTTTTTTCCTCATAGTACGCTCCCCTGTCCGCTCCCCGGTGCGCGTACCGGACGCTCCCCCCGCGCAAAACGAAAAAAATATATATTTTAAATGCCCCGCGGGCCCTTTTATAGCCCCCACATCAAACCTAGGAGGTCAGAGGAGGTCTATCCCTGACGCCTTATGGTCATTTCCCCCTTTGTTTTAGCCACCTCTTGTGTCTCGATTTTACCGAGACACAAGATGACGGCCGCTCCGGACTGTTTTGAATCTTTACAGACACCCGAGAGCCAATCAGCTTTCCGTGCGCATCTCGCGTGGCGCGCCCGGAGCGCTCCCCGGGGTGCGTACCGGGGTGCTGCCATAGATATATATATTTTGTTGAACCTAAATTACTCAAAATCCACTGGAGCACATATCTTGAGACATAGCGAAGGCACATCAGGCTACCAGTCCCTACAATTTTGCCAAATTTGGTGGAAATCCATTCAGCTTTTTGGGCTAAAAGTGAAATCGACCGCTCTATGGAAATTAACATGGGGAAAACACGTTTTGGGACCCCCATTTTAACTCGGCCCCCGCTTTACAAATCCCCCCAAACTTTCAGGGAAGGACCGGAACGACTCGAGGCCATTTTGAGGAAGTTTTCAGTCAGATTCGTCAACCGGCGCCAAAGTTATTCCAAATAGAATTTTGAGATTTAACATTGGAAAAAATCCTAACTATAACTACCTACTGGCGACCGCCAGTAGGTAATATATGTATATATTACCTACTGGCGATAGCCAGTAGGTATATATAGTTAGGATTGGTTTCCATAGGAAATCCGCAACATTCTATTGGGAATAACTTTGGCCCTGGTTGATGAATCTTCGCAAATTTCTCAAAGAAGATGGCTCGCTCCGCTCCGCTCCTTCCCTGAAAGTTTGGGGGGGATTCGTCAAGTGGGGGCTGAGAGAAAAGTGGGGTCCCAAAACGTGTTTTCCCCATGTTAATTTCCATAGGACATTTAGACTCGGCTTCAGCCCGAACGGCTGAACAGAATTATTTGAAATTTGGCAAAATGGAAGAGACTGGTTCGCAGATTACGCTTTTTTTTAAATGATGTAAATCCGTCCAGTATTTGCTGAGAAAATTGCATTTAAAAGCAATTATATATCTATAAGCGCGCACGCGTGCGCGCACTGTCCCCGCCTGCCTGCCTGAAATAGGGCCGCCGCGCTGCCCGCGGCGACCCGGAAGTGCTGGGGCCGGCCGGCCAATCACAGCGCGGCCGGCTGGAAATGCCCGCCCCCGCCGCGAGGGGGAAGAAGGAAGATGGCGGCACTGCGGCGGCCCGTTCTCTCCATGGGGGACTACGGCGGAAGTGCTGGGGCCGGCTGGCCAATCCCAGCGCGGCCGGCTGGAAATGCCCGCCCCCGCCGCGAGGGGGAAGAAGGAAGATGGCGGCACTGCGGCGGCCCGTTATCGCCATGGGGGACTACGGCTTCGGCCTCCTGCCGACAGCTAACCTGCCTGGCGGCGGCGGCGGCAGATCAGCATATCCGCTATCCGCCTCGGGATCTGCCCTCTTTCCTGGTGGCGGCGGCATCTCCTCGCTCTTCCTGCCTGCGGCGGCTGCAGCGCAGCACCACCAGAACGGTGAGACGCCCATGCGGGACGAGCCGCTACTGAGCCACGAGAAACCTTACAAGACAGGGGACTATCGGCCGCCGCGGCCCCGCGGACACCCCTCACCCCCGCAGACCGAGCCCCAGGAGCTGGGTAAATCCGGGACAGAGCTTCAGTACTTGCCCGCCACCTCCCCTTAGAGCGGCGGCCCCGCCGATCTGCTGCTGTCCACTGAGGAGGGGGTCGACCCCCATCCCATGCTATGCCCTCGCCTCCCCGCATCCCCGGCATGGAATCTCCCTCTGGAGCCGCACAGTCCGGCGCCTGCCGCAGGATCCTCCGTAGGCTATTCGCCGCCTCCGCTGCCAGGCTTCAGAACTCCCTGGTCTGTGCAGACCTCCTCGCCATCACCGATGCAGCACCCCAGGAATGGCGGAGGTCCACTGCTGCAGGAGTCGGAGGACGCCTACTACCCGCCGCCCTCCTCCTCAGCCGGACTGAGCCTTCTTCCAGAGCTTCCCGCACAGCGCCCTGCAGGCCCCGGCTGTCTTCAGGGGACTCTTCTCCGGACCGCAGATGAGTGTTCCACCGCCGCAGAACCGGCGCTCCCCGGCTAGTCCACAGCTGCAGCAGCAACAGCACCAGGCTGCGGCCGCCTTTCTGCAGCAGCAGCAGAACAACTACAACCAGCAGCAGGTGAGTAACTGTGGAAAGTGAGTGGTATAAGATGTTGTGTTGAATACAGCCACCAGCATGTGAAGGGCAACTGGAACGATGAGCTACGTTAGTGGGTGGAGGCGAAGGGATAATCCGGTTCCGTAGGGCAATTACAGCAGGGATCTGCGAGGCCCAGAACCAGCTGAGGTGTGAGTTATGGGGGTTGTTGTAGGCGAGGGAATGGCATCTGTTAGACTATGGATATAGCCTGGGGATGCCTGCACCCCAAAACAAGCACACACTGAGGGTCAGCAGCTTCAGTAGAAGTGGGCGAGGGGCTGAGGCGTCTTGTCACTGTCACCGGGAGACAGAGGATAAGAAACGGTTGGTGGATGGGCTGTTCGAACTCAGGGAAAAAGCTGGAATTGGGGCAAAATGGTGAAAATACATTTATTCCGGCAAGAACTAGGACGCCTTCCCTGTTTAAATAAGTCGGTGTCGTGAGTGTGGGAGGGGGGGAGAGTGGGGGGAAGCTATAGCGACAGAACCCCCCTCAGTATAGCGGACACCCCTTCGTTTGTTTACACAGGTGGCCCGTCCCCAGAATCTGACAGTTGGCGTAGCCCCTGCACACGAGCTGCACCTGTCACCGCGGCATGCAGCACTAGAATATCTACATATCTCTTGTGTAACTATGCCCTCAGACTGTCAGTTCTAGATATTTTCTCCTACACTTGTATTTTAGTTGCCTTACTCTCCATTATTGTAATGAGGCTACAACTACATAGGCCACCTCTAGTTCGCTATCTATGCCTTTGCTATTGAAGTTTGGTATCTTGAAGTTGTGTCTGGGGTTTAACTGTCCCATGCAATATGTAATGCAAAATAGTTTTGCATGAACGTCTCTAATGTGTGTCTGTAAGTACCATGTCTTCTCATTTTTTTAACCCATGTGCTTGTTCAAGAGTCCCTTCTCCCCTGTCTCTGAGGCAAACATCCTGCCAGGATGTTCTCCTTCCCTAGATCTCCCAGTCGCCACCGTTTGACCCAGAAATTTAGCTCCCCTTTTCACAGCGGTTTGAGGGATCTTGATTTGGTTTTTTTTGTGGGTTTTTTTTGAGGGGGGGGTGTTTCTGCTGAAGGGTTACCCAGGCTGCCCTTTCACCACTACTTTCAGACGGTTTGTCAAGTGGGGCAATATCTAGTTCAAGTGTGTGCAATTGTACCCTCAATGAGCACTCCATCCTCCTCTGGTGCGTGAGGTGCATCATCAGAGCTGTGTGAATGATAACTGCGTCAGCCCCGTGCGTGAGGTGCATCATCAGAGCTGTGTGAATATTAACTGCGTCAGCCCCGTACATGAGGTGCATCATCAGAGCTGTGTGAATAATAACTGCGTCAGGACCGTACGTGAGGTGCATCATCAGAGCTGTGTGAATAATAACAGCTGTGAGCCCGTGTGTGAGGTGCATCATCAGAGCTGTGTGAATAATAACTGCGTCAGCCCCGTACGTGTGGTGCATCATCAGAGCTGTGTGAATAATAACTGCGTCAGCCCCGTACGTGAGGTGCATCATCAGAGCTGTGTGAATAATAACAGCTGTGAGCCCGTGCGTGAGGTGCATCATCAGAGCTGTGTGAATAATAACAGCTGTGAGCCCGTGCGTGAGGTGCATCATCAGAGCTGTGTGAATAATAACTGCTTCAGCCCCGTACATGAGGTGCATCATCAGAGCTGTGTGAATAATAACTGCGTCAGCCCCGTACGTGAGGTGCATCATCAGAGCTGTGTGAATAATAACAGCTGTGAGCCCGTGCGTGAGGTGCCTCATCAGAGCTGTGTGAATAATAACTGTCAGCCCCGTACATGAGGTGCATCATCAGAGCTGTGTGAATAATAACTCCGTCAGCCCCGTACGTGAGGTGCATCATCAGAGCTGTGTGAATAATAACAGCTGACTTTGCAGGGCTCCCGTGATGGGAGGGAGCCCTGCCACCTGTAAGAGAAGCGTCATCTGCCCAGCTGACTGCCCAGCTCGTTTTGGTCCCCACCTGCCTGCCTAAAATCGGGCCGCCGCGCTGTCCGCGGTGACCCGGAAGTGCTGGGGCCCGCCGGCCAATCCCAGCGCGGCCGGCCGGCAATGCCCGCCCCCACCCTTCATCATGACTCGGCTCGGTCAGCACGTCATGTCAGCCCAGGGAGGTCTGGTGCCTGCCGCGGAGGGAGCGCTGGCCGCCTCCCTCTGGTGCTGTCAGTGGAGCGCGGTCACTGCACTTTCCCTCAAACTGAGGGAGGAGACAGGCAGAGACCGCGCGGGAGGCGAGAGCCTGCCAGCGGGCTTTCTGTCCTTTTCTTCAGCTGCCTGCGCACCGAGAGAGGACGGGACGTTGGCCGGCTCAGTCCCTGGCTACACCCGCGCTACTACCACAGTGTGGCTACATTCCATACCCCAGCGAACGTTGAGGTACTGCTCGTTATTCTCTGTACCTGAGGTGAGCAAGTGGCAAGCAAACTGCAGTTTTTTAAAAAAGATTATGTAGCCCACTACAATAACTGACCACTAAAATTTACAGAAAGATTCTTTTGTTTACAGTGGCACAGCACACACTATAAATGACTGGTGCAGACACGAGTCCTCGTTTTGTATAACAGTACGAACAGTTTAGAACAGGACTAGGTGCTTCAGTTTCTGGTGCTTTGCTTTCCAGCAGTTTTAACATCTTCTTAGTATGTCTTGTTGCTCAAATGGGTTTAACTGCTCATATTTATATGTTTTCCTGTTTTTCATTGCTTGATTTTGGTTGCGACAAAGTGTCCCTCATATTTGTTGAAATGTCACTCATAATTACGGTGAATTTATGAAAATGCCACACACAGCAATCTGAAACCTTGCCAGCTATGGTTTTCATCCACTACTGTGCTTAAATAACCATCATGCATTCACCAGCCATCCATCCATGTTCCAGCCAACAATCATGCATCCATCCAACACCCACCCACCCTCCCACCCACCATTCATGCACCACATCCATCCACCCACCCATCCATCCATCCTGCATCCATCCATCATTCATGCATCCATTCACCCATCTATCATGCATGCATCCATCCATGCATCCACCCAACAATCATTCATGCATCATGCATCCAACCATCGTTCATGCATCAAAAATCGGATCCCTAGGGCTGCTCAGGTGGTCCCACAAGGATAGTAACATATTTAAACGTTATCCGCTAATAGAATTAGCATTTTCAAAACCTTGCAAATTCACTGAAAAAACCATAGGTTTCTGCCCTTACATATCTATATATTAGCATTTAAAAAACCAATGAAATTCACTGAAAAAACCATAGGTTATACACTATATATAGTTAGGAATTAGCCTTTAAAAAACCAATGAAATTCACTAAAAAAAACATAGGTTTTAGGCCTTATATAGTTAGGAATTAACATATAAAAAACCATTGAAATTCCTCCTATATAGTTAGCTGGACATTTTATTGACATAAAACCCAATGAAATTCCATATATAGTTAGTTGCAATAACTATATACCGCGCACCCGCAATCCACTGCTGATGATGTCACATATTACATCATTCATGACATGGTCAGTGACATCACTGATGACATCACTGATGACATCTCAAATGACATCACTGATGACATAACTGATGACATCTCAAATGACATCACTGATGACATCATGGCACACCAATACCAGTTACTACATACGCACTCACTGATTCCTACGTCTACGCACACATTCACTCATTCACCCATACAATCACTCGTACATACAGTCACTCAATATTACAACACTGTCATATGCACTCATACAGCTATGCAGACACTCACACACTGCCACTCATCCATGGAGTTACTCACACACCTAGTCAGTCCTGTAAAGAATCGATCACACTTCGATTTCCTCATCTATACAGTTAAACACAGAACACCTTACTTTTTCAAACATATACTAACACATACTTACTCTCTTATACAATTACTGATACAAGTACACATTGATCTGCACAGACTCACTCGCCTCCCAGCCAGTTACACACACACTCAGTCTTCCATACAAATACTTGGGCAACCAATCAATAAGCTATATAGCCACTCATATAGCTACTGATCAACACATGCTGCACAACAACAGACATATTGATGCACACTTTCAGACAGTTTAGTTATTAACCCATGCATTCAGTAAGACACATTCATTCACTCGCTCAGTCAGTCACGCACCTACTAAATCCTTCATCCAGACACTTATACATCCACTCATTCTTCAATATGTAAAACATATTTAAACTTTACAGAAACACACAGTCACTGGATGATGTCATCAGTGATGTCATCAGTGATGTCACTGACCATGTCATGAATGATGTAATATGTGACATCATCAGCAGTGGATTGCGGGTGCGCGATATATAGTTATTGCAACTAACTATATATGGAATTTCATTGGGTTTTATGTCAATAAAATGTCCAGCTAACTATATAGGAGGAATTTCAATGGTACTTTTTTATATGTTAATTCCTAACTATATAAGGCCTAAAACCTATGTTTTTTTTAGTGAATATATATATAGATATATAGATATATATATATACATACTTGAACCTCTGGGCTGAAGCGGTAAGGGGACACAAGGAGACATAATGTTTTTACTACAAGCTGGGTCGCATTCCATCCTCGCTAACCTGCGTCCCACCCGACCACTGGGTTTGCATTCCATTCTATTACCTGCCTGGGGGCAAAGACCTACACTCTGGGAGTTGCAGTTCAGGACTACGCCTATGATCTGCAACAGGTGGGGTTTGAACATGGAGGGTGGAGCCTTAGTCACATGGCAGCAGGAAAATACTGCTTTTTGCCTGGATGAAAGCCTCCAGAATACTTGTGGCGCTGATGAAGGCAAATCACAGCCGAAATGCATTCGCCTAACCAGTAAGAATAAATGTTTCCATACTGTCCCCAGGAGTGGCCTCCACTTTTTTCTTGTGAAAAAGGCTGTTCGGATATATATATATATATATAGAACAGATAAAGAACAAATTACACTAAAGAATATTAATAAGACAATAGTGATCCTCTTTCA
>NW_028246005.1:0-28063 GCF_964263255.1 Lissotriton vulgaris
TAGAGAGTAAACTATCAATAGACCAGAAAAAGGCATGAGGGAGCGGAAGAGGGAGCATTTGTAAGTGAAAGCTAATAGGGCAAAAACATAATTTTGATAGTTTACGTAGAAAGATTGTGTTGAAGGAAAGAGAGCGTGTGAGAGACCAAAACAGAAGAAAATGTAAAATAGAATTTGACTATAAAATCATCAAGACCAGGGGCCTTGTTCTTTGGTAGTATAGAAATGGCAGTGCGAATCTCCACCAGGGAAAATTCTCCCTCCAGTGGGAAGAAGTCTAGCAATGGTGTTTCTGATTTTGGAATTGAATGAAAAGAGATTCCAAGAGATTCTCAGAGTTCTAAGTGTTCTCAGTATAAAGAAGAATAGTGCTCTACAAAACTAGGCATAATATCCTGATCTTTCAGCAAATTGGGTCCGGAAGCATCACGAATGTCTTCAATCCTAGATCTCTGTTTCTTAATTTTTAAATAGTTGGCCAGCATCTTACCTGCTTTGTTGGAAGCGCTTTAGTACTTGAAATTTATTTTTACAAAGCATTAGTAGCATTAGTGATGGAAGACCTATTAAAATCAAGTTTGGCTTGGATGCTTTGTTCTAGAACATCTTTATGTGAGGAAGAACGGTAGGCATGTCCCAATTTCTTTGTACGCTGTAAAAGAGTGGAAGACTCCCTGGCGAAGGCCTTTATTTAACCTAAAACATAATTAATGATATATTCCCTAGCTGTATCCTTAAGAGAGGCCCAGACATGGCTGAACTGAATGTCAGGGCCAATTTTATATGCAAAAAATACAGTCATGAATTGCTCAAAACCAGAGACAAATTGCTGATTCGGTAGTAGCAAGTTGTTAAACCTCCATCTATTCGAGCAAGTTCAGGAGTTACTGTGCTCTAAATCAATAATTATGGCATTGTTTGCACTGCTCCCTCCTACGGTGAGCACCGCGGTTTAATGGGGCTGATCAAGACCTCTCCAATGCTGCAGTGTAATCCTCTAATTGCTCTCTCAGGTTTCTCCTCTTGGGTTTGAGATCCATTTTCAGTTTCCCGGTTTCTGACACCCATTTTACGCTTCCACTACTACTACTAATAAAAAATAGAAGAGGGACACACTCATCGCACTGATCCTTACACTGATGACTATAGAAATAGAAAGAGACATAGTCTATAATCAATCTTCTGGAGGCCATCTTGGATGAATGTATGACTAAACCACTACTGCCTAAACCACGACTTCCCCAATAACGAAAGCTAAACCACGAACTGTATTTAACCACTACTTTTTAAACAACTACATCCTAAACAACGAAAATCATTAGCTTTAAATGCACATTCCCAAATAAAACCAGTTTGTAACTTAAAATAAATACATTACGAGCTGTATTTTATTTTACATAAACAAAAAGCAGAGTGAAGCACATTGATACCAATATTTTTAAAGCTGAGATGTGCGCAATAAAGCATTTTTGAGAATTAAAAGCCATACTACAAAATACAGAAATAGAGTTTGAAAGAGTGTTAATTCACACTGTGCCACTTCATTTCTAGTCCTTCTTCTATTTTAAAACAGCTAACTGCAATGTTCAATAAATTGCCGGAATTACGAAATAGAAAGGTAAAAGTAAAAGCACTTTGTTCAAACGTCAACAATAATCACGCATTCATACATAATAAAAAAATCATTTTAAAAAGCATTGTAATACATATATTCAATGATAATACATGTATAGAACATTGAAGCACATTTAAAACAAGCATTTACAATGCAATGGTTTCGCCTTTGGAAAAGTTAGAGCTATTGGCATTGTAAATGACAAAATTTGTATTTATGTGTTGGTTTTGAAAACAGATAAATAGATGGCATTGTCATTTACATTGCCGTTAGCTTAATCTCTCGCAAATGTGAGACCTATTGTACCCTACGGACGAGCTATTACATGGACACTAGACACCACTGCCCACTTTTAAGCGTTTTCCACCCACGTCTTCCGCCCTACCTGTTGCCTCCACTCCACTTCAGTGTTGGCTCCTGCCCCACCCTGCGTCCTGCCAGCAATAAAAATAGCGCTATGACGTTGCCAGTGCTGACTGCATCATAGTGGGGTTTTAAAATAAGTTCAGGTATTTCTGCAGAGCAACAATACTGCTGTACAACATAGCTAAAAAAACATTGACAAAAGCAATATCTCATATAGGCGAGACCTATTGGTTTTGCCAGCCAGTGCTTTTTTAAATTTTTTTTTCTTCAAACATACGTAATTATGCAAAAAAAAAACTGCAAATATATAAAAATAAAGAAGTGGCCCCAGCACCTCGACTGCTCTGTACTCGTGATAAGAAAAAATGCTGTCACTCAAAGTGCAAGAGAGCCAATGGATGGTGTGGGCTGATGCATTGCTACAAGCTGTATGCTATTCACCCCCCTCCGTTTATTGGTCTATTCAGTATCGATCACATTTTCTTTCTGCTCACCCACACCATACTGCATGAGGTGATGGGTCGCCCACCTGAGCCATTATCTCTCTCCACAGTGAGTTTTACATAGAGTGTGCATATGCCTAAAAAGTAGTTCACTTCTGTGTAGGGCTAGAAGGAGGTCAGAGTGACTGTCACAAATACTGTGTGTGGGGTTGGTCGCAGTCTATGTCACTGTACCATTATCCGGACTGGAAGAATCTCTCAGAGACATGATTGGCAAAAACAGGCGAGTGGGCATTTTCAGTTGTGGGTAGGGTTAGGAGGAGGTCACAATACCGTCACAAAGGCTGTGGGAGCAGGCCACAGTGACCGCTCCAAGTGCTGCCTGTGTCCCTGTACCTTTATTCAGGTTCGAGGAATCTCTGAGGAACCGTGGGTGAAAGCATGCACTGTTGAAGCCCGGAGGTGATAGGGAGGGGCTTTGGGTAGAAATATTTAATTGGATCAGCATATTTGCTTTTTACATAATTAAATCAAACGTGGTTTACACTTTGTAAATCCATTAGGCATGTGTACAGTTCGAGGCAATTGGGAACAGGTTATTTGCCCAGGATCACACGAGTCAGAACCTCTTCCACCCCAATCAAACCAGTCTGCGCCAGAACTGTGAGAACATTTTGGGGTGGTACCTAGCGTTGTATTAAGGGGTTTCTCCGATTTTTCACACCCTGCAGATAGTGTGTTTTTTTTATTATTTTCTTACTTCCCAGAAAAGTTAACTGAAGTTTTAATTTTCTTCAGTCACAATTTCAGCACTCAAAAACAATGGTTTCATACACAGTAATTAATCAGAGACGTCAACGGTGCTATTAACACGTGTTTATAAACAAAAACCTCCAGAAAGTCTGGAGGTTACTTAAAAACCCTTGAAATAGCGTATATGAGTAGTCCAGTATAGCTGAAGGTACTTTGAGAAAACAAGTCAATGAACATACTCAGCTGACAAGAGGTGGCATAATGTTGTGTAACACTACAAACTAAATTAACAATCGTTATAAAGCACATTTTCTTTTAGACTGATTGTTCAAATTAAATAGTGAATTGCACAGTAACTTTGTACATGAAATTATCAGAAAATCAAATCGGTTGTTACGGAGCTCAACAGGCACGGGTGCCTCCATAGGGGTTTCATGTATCAGTTTAAGAAATACGATGTTCTTAACGAGGGCTCGGACATGAGCACAAAAAGACTGCAAATCATGTCAAGGGCCCTAAATTGGACGCATATTTCACAGGTGATCAGCATTTTAGCCTGAATAGGCTTTAGGTTCAACAATATATTGTGCGCGATTCTCTCCGTCCAAAAACAGCAAATGTTTCCTTAAAAGTAACATTATACCACATGTGCTTGAAATGCATTAATAAAAGACACCAGACTGATACGGTAAAGTTACTATGCATGTGCATTGTGCACCATTTTTGTTTGTATAAAGTTCAACAAGAAACACGTCTACATAACTACTCATGAAAATAACTGTGCTGATGGCTGACAAACATCGCTCCACGTTTCCTCGTGTGCATGCAATCTGCAACACCATCATCCCCCAGCCAAAGTTTAAAGTAACCATCGCAAAGCTAAAATGAAACAGTATGTACGATTAATTTGAACTAAACTCTTTATAGAATAAGGCACAATAACACAACTGTTGCGATTTTTCCATTTGCAAAAGTACAAAAAACGGCATTTTCGGAAAAACACGAATTCTAAAGCACTGCCTTGGGGAGAAAAAAAAAACAGACAAACAGAATCTATGAAGCGTGTACAAAGGCGCTAACATTTCTATTTATAAAGTTGCCCATTAGAAATCGCTTCCTACCTGGGAAAGGTTTCCGTAAATCCTGTGTTTGCGGTGATGTGTATATTAAAAGAGGGAACTCCTCCCGTGGAGCTCTGCTTCCCTCACAAGCCCGCAGCGATTACCGTCTTGGCCTGGAGAGGCAGAGCAAAGGTTGCACAGGATCACAGGATCTGGGAAGAAACTAAAAGGCGCGCACCGCCGAGCTGCCAAGCCTGCTGCATCTGTGCACGCAGCCTTTCCCCGCGGACCCACGTGTGATGTAAACTAATACACTTTAATAGTCTCGGGAGAACTTGTTAAAATGTATAATTTGTAGGACAAAGGGGGGAAAAATACACCGCCTTTCTGCTTGCAATTACTGCATTAGTTAAAAGAGACTTTTAAAGGGGGTTATTATTTTTTTATTTTCCCAGACACTACTTAGCATCACAATAGTTGTGGTACACATGGATAAACGGCTTGTGGTTTATAAGACTTTAAAAAGTAAGTGCAAATAACTACCTAATACATTTGTTAAATTCCGGTTGAACATATTTCTTTCTCGTAAAATTCTGAGAATCCGTGACCAATAGAACGCTGGTGGATAAAGCGTTAAAAGTATCTTACACATTGCAGACAGCCCGGTGAACGTTAACTAATTACCGCAATCTACCTATTTATTTTAGGTCTGATGACAAACGCCCAGAGAAGTGTATGTGCCGCCCCAAGACCTATGTATATTTAATCCGAGGCAAGGGCTGCGTTTTAAATTAACGTTATTGTGGCTTTTGGAAACAAAGATTTATTAGTAGAGCGGGTATTATTATTAAGAGAGATGTCGGCAAAGCAGTGACGCTAATAAATTAGCAACATGAAGTCGTGACTTTTTAAATGAACTTCCTACTGAACCGCATTGTTTTAATTTGACACTAGCTATAACAATAAACTACAACAAATGTCTATGTTTAAATTAACCAAATGAAAATGTGTTTCAGGTAAATTCTATCTTTCCAGCTAACGCGCTAAATAACAATTAGTGACAGGAACATACCGCAGGTGCTTGAAAACAGAAACGTGGAGCATGCCGACAATTGAGTGAAACAAGCCCCGTACACGCCGCACTTCCTCACCAGTGCCAATTCCCGAGTGAGTTTTGAGAAATTCAGTGCACGATTACTAAATGTAACCAGTTGCACCTTGACATTTAAACATTTAATGATACTAAATTGTGACTGCGTCTTTTTGAAGAGGAAGCTATCATTTTATTCACACATAAGGCTGTTGCACTTCACGGAACGCAAGGGTCAGATATGTAAAAGTTTTACGCCGAGCGCTACAATGTGTTTCAAAAACACACTGAGCCCAGGCACTGTAGAGTGATAACCGCCCCCATAACGCTGGCAGGGATAACGCTTTGAAGAGAATAACAGAATAACTCAAAGATTAAAACAAACAGTATATTTGCGGCAACTCAAGCGGCTAGAAAAGAAAACGACGAACCAACTTTAATTAGCCACACCAGATGTTTGTTCGGTCGTAGAATAATATAGCCGACACTGCTCCCAAAAACAACGAGCCACTTTAGCGCACAACACACAGAAAACAAACACCAATTGTGAAGTGCAAGGCTTTTGGAAACAGAATTAAGGGACCAGAACTAACGCACAAGCCAGGAATAACAAGAAACAACGGCACAAACAGGGGGGCAGAGGCTTACCGCATGGCCTCGGTAGACGCTGCTCGGGAAGCACAGCGTCCTGTAGGGATTCGGGGGCGTGCTCTCCCCTTCCCATTGGCTGGAAGGTAAAATTCCAGCCAATGGGAAGAGGAGAGGGCGTGATTTAAAAAAAGACACGGAAACGCCCCCGAATCGCGTCAAGGCGGGCCCTGAACTCAGTGACGCTCCTCTCCTCCAATGGCTGGCCAGCATTTACGAGGCCAGCCAATGGAGAAGAGGGGCGTGTTCAGGCCCCCTACTACTAACAAAAGATTTCGGCTCCGCCCACCCACTGCTTACGCAGTGGGATGGTAGCCGAAACCTAAAAAACGGACATCCTCCATTTTGCAGTCATCTCAACTGTGAAAGCAAGAGAGTACGGACGTGTCGAGGAGAGAAAGGCTTCACCAAAGAGAAAAACAACGCAACATTGCCATCTACTGGCATAAACAGGTAATTAAATTACAAACACATTAACCAACAACGTGAAATGAGTTAGGAAATGAAAGAATAATTTCGAGAAATTACATTTTTTAATATCTTGAATATAGACAAAGTTAGCCAAAATTTCTAGTCATAAAAGAATTAATAAGCGACATCGACAAAAAAAGAAATGTTTTAAACATGCATATTTTCAAGCCATTTAAACGTTCATAGAATTAATGAATGTAAATATTAAAAAACATAGGAAGAGCAATGATCTGCCCTCATCCTCTAAATATCCTTCTCTCTCTTTCTCAAATACGAATATTTATAAAAATGTCAAATTTTAAATAATTCCATTCAAATTAACATTTTTTTTCCTTTAAAATTACAGATACACTACTTAGCACAAAAAAAATTTGAGACGTTGAGGAATGCAGAGCAACCGTAAATAACAAGTATGTTAACATTAATTAATATTATGTTTTTTTTTAATCAAATTTAAAAATCAGGGGCCTATTTTTTGAATAATGACGCAATGCAGCATGAAAGCAGCAATGCGTCACTTCTCAGTGCGCACTCCTTGTGACATTCCTGATGCGTCAAATATAATGTATGACGCATCATGTCGCAAGGAGTTACAGATACGTCAGTATTTCTGACATATCTGTAAGCGCAAAAGTGACGCTTTGCTGGAGTGTGTCACAGAAGTGACAAACTCCAGCAATGTGTCCATTCACATGGGGCAAGCCCCATGTGAAAGGGCCTGCATCAGTCTTACGCCTGCTGTGAGGCAGGCGCAAGATTTTGACGCAACGGCGTCTAAAAAGTGACGCAGTGAAATCACATAGATTTCACTACGTCACTTCTACGCCCCTTTCCTTGCGTCAATAGGCCCCCCTTACATACATTATACCTGACACAGGTATAATGTGGTCAGGGGTTTACAATGTGACACATCTACCTAGATGCGCCACTTTGTAAATATGGCGCAACAAAGTGTATTTTTTTACGCCTCTGGAGCGTCACAAAAAGTGAAGCACCGGTGGCATAAAAGTGACGCACAGCCTCATAAATGAGGCCCATACTCTTTAATGAAAACATTTTTAAAATGGGTGAAAAATAAAAGAGAGATGAATGAGATTCAAAATAAATTTGCAGAAGAATTTCTAAATTAAACTACAGGAAAGGACAAGGAAAGTGCAGACCCTTAAAGATATAGATCCCAAAATAATTGAATTGAAAAAAGGCACGGTAAGTTTTTTGAATATTGCTAAAATGTATCCTTACAAACAAACAAACTAGAAAGCAATGTAGGGAGAGTTTAGACTGTGACAATAAAAATGAAAAAAAAACATCACTTTTAATGTCAAAAGAGATTTTAAAATTTATTTTTAAATTTCCGAATACAAATCCATAAAAAATCTGCATTTCCTTGAATTAAACTAAAGAGCAGCAGACTATAAGGATCTACGAAAAGATCAGAGTGAAATACAAAGTAAGTACAGTTAAATACCTACATAATTACATAGTCTATGATCAACACATTGTACATTGCATATGCAAATGTGGGGGGTACCACAGGTACCCCCCGTGTGCACACCCCACCCCTTCTTCACTTTGGGGGCCCGCAAGGGACCCCCAAAGTGATGACCACATACCTTTCCGTGGCGGCATTGCCGTTACGGAAAGGCATCTGTTTCTTCCCATCATAATATTATTCCTTTTCCGCCCCGGCTGCAATGCGACCGGGGCGTAAAAGTTGCGGACGGTCTGTCAGTCCGCTGCGGTGCCCCCCCCCCCATACTAATATGGTGGGGGGGAATTAGAGAAACAGTGTTGGGCAGATTGCCTTCGCCAGGCAGACAATCCGCCCGACAACGTAACGCCCCCTTAGTATGCCTTCACCAAGACTTTTTAAGCCTGATAGTAGAAGAACAGAGACTGAAAACCAAATAAAGTAGAGCAAGTCACCCAAGAAGTGAACACATAGAAATGTACTTATTGAACAATTTAAATTCTATTTACAGGGATTGAATCCTTAAAGAAAACTAAATTTTCATTATTCGGACAACCAAGCAGCGGCCTATATTCTTGAAAGAGAAAAATACACAGTAAGTATCTTTAAAACTCTTTAAAACTACAGAGACTTTATTCAAAGATAAATTCAAGATAAAAAGGTAAGAACAGAGTTAAAAAAACTTAGAATGCCACTACCATGCTTTTTTTTATCCACTCATATTTTAGCTCAACCATGTTTTTCTAACGCATACTATTACCATGCATTTGGGTATTTTTTAGTTTTTTAAATATATTTGTGGGGGGAGACCCCCCACACCCCCCCTCATCATTGTGTAATTAAGTGGTAAAGCATATGTATTTGTGGGGGGAGACCGCCCACACCCCCCTACTTCCCATAATTTTGTTGTCAAAGCATGCACTGGAAAAACTTGTTTGGGGTAAATAAACATATGTTTTTTTTAAAAAGTTTGGTTAAATCTCTATCCAATAAAAACTACTTTGAAACAGATGCTTTCCAAAACATAAGTAAAGAGTAAGTACAAAAGAAGCAAGTTTATAACTGTGACAAAGTAGCTATATAAAACAAGCATTTTCAATGCACATAAAGTATGCCTTTACATAGTCTTTTTTTAGCCTGAAAGATGCAGAAGGATAGAGACTTTAAAACCAAAACAATAAAGCAAGTCACCCAATAAATCAACACAGAATCGTTTTTTAAAATATTCACTTATTGTACTATTTTTTTTAGATTTACAGAAATCTAATTCTTAACAAAAACTACATTTCCTTCAATCAAACCAAGTAGTGGCCTATAAGAATCTTCAGAAAAAACTATTCAACAGATTATCACAGTAAGTATCTGTTAAACTCTTTAAAACTACAGAGATTGCGATCAAAGACAGATTGATGAAAAAAAATAACTGAGTTTTAAAAAACATAGTATGTCACTACCATGTCTTTTTTCTAACCCATTTTTAGCTCAAAATTCTTTTTCGATGTATACCATTAAAACACATTGATTTTTGTTTTTTTTTATTTATTTGTGGGGGGAGACCCCCCACACCCCCCATCTTCCCATAATTGTGGTAAAGCATACGTATTTGTGGCTACCGCCAGCCTTGCGGACGCAATCCGCTCAACAACGTAATGGGCCGCTTAGTATGCCTTCACCAAGACTTTTTTAGCCTGATAGTAGAAGAACAGAGACTGAAAACCAAATAAAGTAAAGCAAGTCACCCAAGAAGTGAACACATAGAAATGTACTTATTGAACAATTTAAATTCTATTTACAGGGATTGAATCCTTAAAGAAAACTAAATATCCATTATTCAAACAACCAAGCAGTGGCCTATATTCTTGAAACAGAAAAATACACAGTAAGTATCTATAAAACTTTTTTAAACTACAGAGACTTTAATCAAAGATAAATTCAAGATAACTAGGTAAGAACAAAGTTAAAAAAACTTAGGGGCAGATTTATGAGGCCGTTGCGCCTCTTTGCGCTGCAATTGTGTCACTTTATTTGACGCAACTGTGGCGCAAACAATGCGCCATATTCCTGCGCAGGAACGCCTCCTGAAAGTGGCTGAATGAAATCTATGAGATTTCACTCAGTCACTTTCATGGCCATGCTGTGTCAAAACCCTGCGCCTGCTTGAAGCAGGCGTAGGTCTTAACGCAGCATTGTGCAGATGGTGTACTCCTGAGCCGTTTTTGCACCATGGTGCTCCGCATTATAAATGTGGAGCACCAAAGGTGGCGGAGCTGTGGCGCATGTTAACTGGCGCATCCCTGGGGATGCACCACTTAACATAAATCTGCCCCTTAGTATGCCACTGCCATGCTTTTTTTTATCCACACATGTTTTAGCTCAACCATGTTTTTCCAACGCATACCATTACCATGCATTTCGGTATTTTTTTGGTTTTTTTAAATGTATTTGTGGGGGGAGACCCCCACACCCTCCCCATCATCGTGTAATTAAGTGGTAAAGCATATGTATGTGTGGGGGGAGACCCCCCACACCCTCCTACTTCCCATAATATTGTTGTCAAAGCATGCACTGGAAAAACTTGTTTGGGGTAAATAAACATACGTTTTTTAAATAAGCTTGGTTAAATCTCTATCAAATAAAAACTACTTTGAAACAGATGCTTTCCAATACATAAGTAAAGAGTAAGTACCAAAGAAGCAAGTTTATAACTGTGATAAGGTAGCTATATAAAACAAGCATTTTCAATGCACATAAAGTATGCCTTTACATAGTCTTTTTTTAGCCTGAAAGATGCAGAAGGATAGAGACTTTAAAACCAAATTAATAAAGCAAGTTACCCAATAAATCAACACAAAAAAGTTTTTAATAATAATCACTTATTGTACTATTTGTTTTTAAGATTTACAGAAATCTAATTCTTAACAAAAACTACATTTCCTTCAATCAAACCAAGCAGCGGCCTATAAGAATCTTTTGAAAAACAATTCAACAGATAAACACAGTAAGTATCTGTAAAATTCTATAAAACAACAGAGACTGTCATGAAAGAAACATATTTTTTAAAAAAGGTAAGCACTGAGTTTTAAAAACATAGGGGCCCATTACAATGGCGGGCGGATTGTCCCCACCAGGCTGGCGGGAGCATGGTGGGGGCAATCCACTCGACATCCACATTTGTTTTCCCCACGCCATATTAGTATGGCGGGGGGACCTAGGCGGACTTAAAAACTGTCTGCCGCTTTTCCACCCCGAACGCCTTGAGGCCGGGGCGGAAAAAGAATACTATGGTGACTGTGTCTATCAGACACTGCCAGCCATATTATGATGGGCCCAATGTGATGCCTTTCCGTGGCGGCATCTGCGGTCTTTCCTCTGGGGGCCCCCAGAGTGAAGGAGGGGTGGAGGGTGCACACGGGGGGTACCTGTGGTTCCCCACCGGAATGTGCATACACGAGGCAGCAGGCACCACATGGTGCCTGCCGCCTGTGTATGCAAAAGCATGCATGCTTTTTTTACATAGTGGCGGGCAGTGCAGGGAGTGATCCTAATGCAAAGTCAGCCCGCCATCCTAATGGGGGCCAAAATATGCCAATACCAAACTCTTTTTAAAAAACACACATTTTTATCTCAAAGATGCTTTTCCAACGCATACCATTACCACACATTTTTTCAATAATTAAAAAAGCCAATGTTTTTTCCCCATCTTCCCGTAATTACATGTTAAAGCATTTTTAATTTGTGGGGATGACTCCTGTAACACACCATTTTCCCTATAATAAGTGGTAAAAAATGTATGAGATAAAAAAGCATGTTTTGAAAAAAAATGTTGGTAAAATCATATTGTTGAATATAATGGCTAAATGAGAAAGCTGTTTCACACACAAGGAACAAAGAAAAATCCAAAAAGCAAGAAAAGTGTATAACAGTGACTCTGTTGCAATATATTGTTCCAAAACTTTTAAGAGTACTAACCAGTCTGCAATTATTATTCAAAAAATGTAAACATACAAAAATATGTTTTACTTTTTTTTAACAGATAAAACAACAATGTCCAGCAGCAAGCAAGCATCATATGTCAAATCTCGGACAGGAAACAGACTGCTGAAATATGGTAGGTACCTCTATTGCAAAGATAAATCTGTTGAACCCAGATGTCATTGGAGGTGTGTGCAATATTTCTCGTCCCATTGCACAGGCAGATAGGTTACTCTGGCAGAAACCGTGGTTAGGACAACAGAGCATAACCACTCTGCCTCTGCAATGGAAATAGAAGTACGGGAACATGTCCAACAAATTAAACTTCTAGCACACACCTCCAATGAAAACTGTGGTTCAATACTGAGGGAAGTGGCTCAAAACATACCTTTGCATGTTGCTGGTAGCATGCCCTCCATCCCCAACCTCAGACGAATGGTTCAAAGGGAAAAAGTGACAAGTAATCCCCACCACATAACACCCCGTAGCTACGTAGAAATTAACATCCCTAATGATTTAATGCTAACTTATGCTAATGAAAACTTTCTTTTGTATGATAATGGAGATGTTCTTAAGAGAATTCTAATTTTTAGCACTAACCATAACCTTATAACCCTTGAGAACAGTCAAGTTTGGATGATGGATGGAACTTTCAAATCAACACCCCATCCATTTTTCCAAATTTACACTGTTCATGCTAATACAAATAACACGACAGTCCTTTTAGTGTATGCATTGCTGCCTGACAAACAATCCTCTACGTACACTGTTTTTTTGTCAGTAATTAAAAACAAAACCATGAATAAAAGTCCTCGAAAAGTAATTATAGATTTTGAATTGGCAATGATTACTAAAATTACAAAATTATACCCTGAAACGCAAATCCAAGGATGTTTCTTTCACTTTTCGCAGGGATATTGGCGTAAGATTCAGAAATCATCCTTGTTTGAGGACTATTTATCAAGTAGCAAACTACAATTTGAATTACGAAAACTAACTGCGTTGTGTTTTGTACCACCTGAGAGTGTAGATGAGTACTACACAGCAATTACGGAATCAGTTTTTTTTACCCAAAATGAAGAAAAATTGGCACCAATACTAAATTACTTTGAGGATACGTGGATTGGCCGTCTAAGCAGGTCGGGTCGCAGGAGGAAACCCAAGTATCCGATAGAATGGTGGAACTGCTATTCAACCTGCTTGGAGGGTGGTGCAAAAACCAAAAATGCCATTGAAGGATGGCATAATTCTTTTAATAAAACAGTTTCTAAACATCATCCTAATTTTGATCATTTCCTGGAAATTTTGAAAAAGGAGCAAAGTTTCCAGGAAATGAGACTAGCACAATCACTGTCAGGTAGCCTGAATCCACGAATTTCAAAAAATAGCAAAGAAATGTCAGAAAGACTATTGGCAAAACTTCAACAATTTTCGTTGATGGTGGCTTCTGACTACCTAGACAGTATTGCTTACATTTTACATTACTGATTTTAAATTAAATACTAACATCTTTTCTAGATTACTTGTCATTTTTTACTCTTTCCACAATTCATTTGGAATTTTTGAAATTTTTTTACTAAAAAAGGAATGTTGGGGTTCCTACCTTCAGATGTCTTCTTTTTCTTCTACTCAATGGGACCGCAACATATTCCATAAGTCACCATGAGTGAACACCTCCTATCCCCACGATCTTTTTCAAAGACCTTTTTTTTTTCTTTATGTTAAAAAACTCCCAGAGTAATCCATATTTTTCAACAACACAAAATCCAAAATTCTTGAAAATTGAAAAAGGCAACTACATTAGCCACAATCCATTGCATTCCTGGATTCTCCTTTTATCCACCATGAATTTTGCAATGATTCATTCCCAAAAAAATCGCATTCTTTTTGACCATAATCCATATAGAGAATGCTTTTTGATTTAATACTCTTAAATCAAAGGAGTTTTTTTTAAAAAAAGGCAACTATATTAGCCTAAATCCAGTGAATTTCCAAATTGAATGTCGATAAGCACTTTGATGTAAAATAATGAAATGTGCAGTACTCAAAAAAATGTTCATCAGCCACAACAGGAACAGCAGTACTCCAAAAATTCCATAAATAAAGAAATAGTATGAATGCACATTTTCTACCATCTCTTGAATCCCTGAAAAAAAAGCATGCCCTGAATTAATAAGACAATATTACCAAAAACAGTTATTACAGCGAAAAGCATTCTCTTACATTTACTATTTTTTTTATAATAAACCATTCGCATGGAGAACATGCTAACAGTAGCATGCATTGGTTTTTGTAAATAATGAACACTGAGCCTAATACTATCACTAAATCCACTACTTACCACAGATTTTTCTTTACATTAGGGGTATCCACCATGTTTTCATTTTAAAAACTTATGTTTGTTAAACTTACCTGTCTGCACAGTCTCCAACTTCTCATCTTTACCGGAAGGCACTGTAGACCGGAAAACAGAGAAAAACGATCTTGCGCCTGCATCAGCAGATTCCTCAAAAATAGAAGACGGGCATGTAATACAATACAAATAAAATGAAAAGTGTGTGAAAATGTTATGCTGTTATAAAAACACAAAGAAATCACATCGCATTACATTTTTTTGAATGATTCTTTTACTTTAAATAAAATTTTATATTACATAAATAATAAAGCATTTATTTTAAGCGAAAATGTGTCAAATTTATTTTACACCCTTTAAAATTGTATTTTTTATTTTAAATGTATATATATATTGTTTGTTGATTTATAAAGAATGCTTAGAAAAATGTATTTTTTAAATTCCTTATTTAAACCTGGAAATTTAATTACTTTGACACCCATTACCCAAAACATGCCTACATACAATTCCTAGAGTTATGTAATTTTGATATTATGATACATCCTTTTCAAAATCATTTAATATATATTTTTATTTTAAAAAATATTTATATATTTTTTAAATGAATACTTCCCCACCCATTACCCCTATCATCCCTACATCCCGCCCCAAGAGGTAAGTATGTTTGAAATAAAAGACATTTCAAATTTTACAATCTTTATGAAAAATAATAATATATGTTTCATCGATTTTTTTTTTTTAAATTACAACCTAGGTAATAAAAATATTATGAGTATTAAAATATTTTCCAAAACATTTCCACCAGATTCCTTACGTTCATATAGGTAAGTACAATGGAAAAATAATAAATATAGAAATAATTACTTTTGTAACGCATAAGAAATTAATATTTGTTTAATCAAAAAAAGTTACCTCTGTATTAAAATACTTCCCCACCCATTACCCCTATAGTTCCGACATCCCGTACCTAGAAAAAGGTCAAATCAAATTCTTCTTTTTTTATTTTATATATACACAAAACAAAACGGAGCATTCCCTACTATCCTGTTGTCAAGCACTACATTCTTTAGCATACTCACAGCCAGTGCTGTCAAGGTGGCAAGGTGTGTATGGGTGAGAGCAGATAACTTGCCCACACTGTAGTGGGTTGGTGCGTGGCAAAACGTAAGGGTGCCGGAACATTGAGCCAGAGCCATAGATTTTTTTAAATGTTTGTGCGGCGTGACAAATCTGCTTCTTTTTGAACATCATTTTGCTTGCTAATGCCCGGAAGTAGACGTGCAGTGAAAAAAGACTCCGTTGCAGGGGAAGTAATACCCGGAAGTAGACGTGCCGTGGAAGAAGACTCCGTGGCAGAGGAAGTAATGCCCAGAAGTAAACGAGCTGTGAAAGAAGACTCCGTTGCAGGGGTAGTAATGCCCGGAAGTAGACGTGCCGTGGAAGAAGACTCCGTGGCAGGGGAAGAAATGCCCGGAAGTAGACGTGCCGTGGAAATCGTGGTTGAGGTCTTCGTTGTTGAGGTCTTCGTTGTTAGAGAATCGTCGTGATTAAGAATTCGTGGTTCAGGTAGGTCGTTGTTCTAAATTCGTTGTTCAGGATGTTTCCCATCTTGGATAGGTCAGCTTAACTAATTCCTGCAATCTATGGTGGCCATCTTGGATAGGTAGGCCTACTTGTTTCCTACATACTAGAATTAATGGGATCTCCTATAATGACATTCTTATTCTGACTTCAGGATGCATCAAAAATCATCAGATGCTGCTTCTCTCCTACCACTCATGTGGGCACCTCAACTTAATGGAATCCTCTTTCTTGCCTGTCTTACAAACTAAAATAGGTCGGTTTCTCAGCCATCAAGTACTTTTAGGGACATAGGGGCGGCCATCTTGCAGAGCTGTAATGACTAAGGAGTGCACCTCGACCAGCTCATTTCTTTATGGGAGGTTGACCGCCTGGACCCTCCTTCAGCCAGGTTGCTCCTCCACGCTCCTGATCTCAAATACGCTGGTACCGTTTGTGATCTCCTGCTCTGCAGCTCTCTGCTCGCCCAGCGCTTCACGCTTCCATTTATTTAAATATAGCGCTGCACTGTCACTCTATTGCCTGATTTACTAGCGCTGCACTGTCGCTTAATTTATTTATTTAATTCGTAGCGCGACCTGTAACTGTGATTACCGCTAATCCGATGCAGACTTGTGCGCTTTAGGCTCCTTCACATCACACGCTGTGCTTTTACTGCCCCTGGCTGTGCTCGCCTTTGACCCTCCATTTTGTGTTTTTGTTTTCCCCTGATACGACCCTCCTCCCGACACCGCCTCCCAGCTGCTGCCCCTCCCACCCACGATTAATATCTGCCCTCGCTCCCGAGCTCGCTGTGACCGCCTGGACCCTCCTTCAGCCCGGTTGCTCCTCCACGCTCCTGATCTCAAATACGCTGGTATCGTTTGTAATCTCCTGCTCTGCAGCTCTCTGCTCGCCCAGCGCTTCACGCTTCCATTTATTTAAATATAGCGCTGCACTGTCACTCTATTGCCTGATTTACTAGCGCTGCACTGTTGCTTAATTTATTTATTTAATTCGTAGCGCGACCTGTAACTGTGATTACCGCTAATCCGATGCAGACTTGTGGGCTTTAGGCTCCTTCACATCACACGCTGTGCTTTTACTGCCCCTGGCTGTGCTCGCCTTTGACCCTCCATTTTGTGTTTCTGTTTTCCCCTGATACGACCCTCCTCCCGACACCGCCTCCCAGCTGCTGCCCCTCCCACCCACGATTAATATCTGCCCTCGCTCCCGAGCTCGCTGTGACCGCCTGGACCCTCCTTCAGCCCGGTTGCACCTCCACGCTCCTGATCTCAAATACGCTGGTATCGTTTGTGATCTCCTGCTCTGCAGCTCTCTGCTCTCCCAGCGCTTCACGCTTCCATTTATTTAAATATAGCGCTGCACTGTCACTCTATTGCCTGATTTACTAGCGCTGCACTGTCGCTTAATTTATTTATTTAATTCGTAGCGCGACCTGTAACTGTGATTACCGCTAATCCGATGCAGACTTGTGCGCTTTAGGCTCCTTCACATCACACGCTGTGCTTTTACTGCCCCTGGCTGTGCTCGTCTTTGACCCTCCATTTTGTGTTTTTGTTTTCCCCTGATACGACCTTCCTCCCGACACCGCCTCCCAGCTCCTGCCCCTCCCACCCACGATTAATATCTGCCCTCGCTCCCGAGCTCGCTGTGACCGCCTGGACCCTCCTTCAGCCCAGTTGCTCCTCCACGCTCCTGATCTCAAATACGCTGGTATTGTTTGTGATCTCCTGCTCTGCAGCTCTCTGCTCGCCCAGCGCTTCACGCTTCCATTTATTTAAATATAGCACTGCACTGTCACTCTATTGCCTGATTTACTAGCGCTGCACTGTCGCTTAATTTATTTATTTAATTCGTAGCGCGACCTGTAACTGTGATTACCGCTAATCCGATGCAGACTTGTGCGCTTTAGGCTCCTTCACATCACACGCTGTGCTTTTACTGCCCCTGGCTGTGCTCGCCTTTGACCCTCCATTTTGTGTTTTTGTTTTCCCCTGATACGACCCTCCTCCCGACACCGCCTCCCAGCTGCTGCCCCTCCCACTCTCCGCCCCCTCCACCATCCATTTATGACCAATGACCTAACGCGCAGCGACCGCGCCCAATCTGCGCCGAAGGTGCGCCAAAGGTAAGCCAGTCTACGCCCGTCCGCGCCTGGACCGCGCCAAGCCCCAGACCCCCTGGCCCTCGCATTACCCAGCCCTCCCGCATTACCTACGATGCCACCACCCTCCTAGCCCTTAACCCCGGCCGCTCCCCCAACTGCGTGCAAGCCGCTCCTGGACACACCCATGGACCTTTCTCATGCTACGCCTGCAGATTCATCGGCACCGTCAACAACTCCGCTACGGTCACACCACAGATTCCCGACCCCAACCACCTACAATGCATCTTGCTCAACACCCGATCGGTCCACAGGCACGCCATTGACCTCTGGAATCTACTAGACACCATCTCTCCGGACGTCGCCTTCCTAACAGAAACATGGATGAACGCCTCCTCCGCCCCAGACATCACCATTGCCATCCCAGGAGATTATAAGATCATACGCAAGGACCGTACCGGCCACACAGGAGGAGGTATCGCTATCGTCCATAAGAAATCCATCCACATCTCAACCAGCTCTGACGTCAATCTCGCCAACTCTGAACACCTTCACTTCCAGATCCACATCGACCCCAAGACCACACTCAGAGGCACCCTCCTTTACAGACCACCAGGACCCCGCGCACAATTTAGTGAGGACATCACGGACTTCATCACTCCACACGCGCTCCCCTCCAAAGATTACATCCTTCTGGGAGACCTCAATTTTCACCTTGAAAAGAACAACGACCGCAACTCCACCACCCTTTTGGACAACCTCGCCAACCTCGGACTTAAACAACTGGTCACTTCCCCCACCCACATCGCAGGTCACACTCTCGACCCTATCTTCACCTCCAGCAATCGTGTCTCCTTCAGCCACACCACGGCTCTCCTCTGGACTGACCACAGCTGCGTTCACTTTACCTACAGCAAGCCCAAACCCAACAACCACCCCCAACCAACTCTGCAAAGAAACTGGAACAAAATCACCATCGACCAGATCTCCTCATCGCTTCTTCAAAACCCCCCAGCCCACTCCTCAAACCCCGACCAAGCCGCCACCAACCTCACCCTATGGTTATCCAACAGCGCCGACATCCTAGCACCACTGAAAAAACGACAAAGCAAACTTGGCAGCAAGAAGGCCTCATGGTTCAACGATGATCTTAAGAAATCCAAGAAACTCTGCCGCTCCCTTGAGAAGACCTGGAAAAAAGACCCAACCACCAGCACCAAGGACGCCTTCAAAAACGCCACCCGCACACACCACCAACTGATCCGAAAGGCCAACAAATCCGCCTTCAAGGACCGACTAGATAACAACGCCCACAACAGCAAGGAACTTTTCAACATCGTCAAGGAATTTACCAATCCCTCGGCCAACTCCAACGCCATCACCCCCTCTCAAGCCCTCTGCGACTCCCTAGCTTCATTCTTCCACAACAAAATTGCAGACATCCACAACAGCTTCGACAACCAACCCGTAGTCCAACCCACCCAACCATCTGCTGGACCTTCACCCCCCTCGAACATCCTTAATGACTGGAACCCAATCTCCACTGAGGACACCATCCGCCTGATGAACTCCATCCACTCAGGATCCCCCACAGACCCATGCCCTCATCACATCTTCAACAAAGCAGACTCCATCATAGCACCACACCTCCGAGACGTCATCAACTGCTCCTTCAACTCCGCCACCTTCCCGGAAAGCTGGAAACACGCTGAACTCAGCGCCCTTCTGAAAAAACCCACAGCGGACCCCACCGAACTCAAAAATTACCGCCCCATCTCGCTCCTTCCATTCCCGACCAAAGTCATCGAGAAAGCTGTCAACAACCAGCTCGCCGCCTTCCTCGAAGCCAACAAATCCCTCGACTCCTCACAGTCCGGCTTCCGAGCAAAACACAGCACTGAGACCGCCCTCATCGCAGCAACAGACGACATTCGAACTCTACTGGACAATGGAGACACAGTCGCCCTCATCCTCCTCGACCTCTCCGCAGCCTTCGACACAGTCTGCCATAGCACCCTTCTACAGCGCCTCAAAAACATCGGAATCCAAGGTAAAGCACTAGAATGGATCACCTCGTTCCTCACCGGAAGAACCCTTCCACCATTCAAGTCAGAGGCCACTGAAGTCATCTGCGGCGTACCACAAGGATCTTCACTCAGCCCCACCCTTTTCAACGTATACATGAGCCCCCTCGCGGCCATCGCCCGCCAACACAACCTCAACATCATCTCCTACGCGGATGACACTCAACTGATCCTATCACTCACCAATGACCCTAGCACCGCCAAAACTAACCTACACGAAGGAATGAAAGAAGTAGCCGAATGGATGAAACACAGCCGTCTGAAACTGAACTCAGATAAAACAGAAGTCCTCATCTTAGGTACCTCCCCCTCCGCATGGGACGACTCTTGGTGGCCAGAAGCCCTTGGAAAAGCACCCATCCCGACAGACCACGCACGGAACCTGGGCGTCATCCTGGATTCCTCACTTTCAATGAACAAACAAGTCAACGCCGTCTCCTCATCCTGCTTCAACATTCTTCGCATGCTCAAAAAAACATTTCGTTGGATCCCCACCGAAACTAGGAAAACGGTCACCCACGCTCTGGTCACGAGCCGACTGGACTATGGAAACACCCTCTACGCCGGTACTACCACTAAACTCCAGAAAAAACTCCAACGAATCCAAAACGCCTCAGCCAGGCTCATATTAGACATCCCGCGTAAAGAACATATCTCTGGTCACCTGAAAAACCTCCACTGGCTTCCCGTCAATAAGAGGATCACTTTCCGGCTCCTAACCCACGCACACAAAGCACTCTACGAAATCGGACCAGAATGCCTCAACACACGACTATCCTTCTACACCCCCTCCCGCCAGCTTCGATCTTCCAACCAAGCCCTTGCCACTGTACCTCGCATCAACAAAACCACCATGGGAGGTAGATCCTTCTCCTACCTGGCAGCTAAAACCTGGAACTCACTTCCCACTTACCTTCGCCTTACCCAGAACCACCTAGCATTCAGAAAGCAACTTAAAACGTGGATATTTGACAAGTAATTCCCCACCCCTCCTCAAGCGCCTTGAGACCCTCTGGGTATGTAGTGCGCTATATAAATTCTCTGACTTGACTTGACTTGACTCTTATAATTGTTTAACCTGTAAAACTGCTGGATACAACTAATCTAATACGCTAACTACACCCAAACATACCTACTGCTATTTATAACAGTATGCTCATCCTCATTGATTTACCTCATTTTGCTATTTACATTTTTGAATTGTTTATGTTGCTCATAATTCATCCTGAATGGTGCTAGTTGTTATTTATCTTTGCTCTATGTGCACTCATAATGGTCTACCTCATTTTGTCCTTTTTGGTTTTGATTTAAAAAATTTCGGAATGTCATATAACCTACCATTGAAGAAGACGTACATCTGCACTTTATACTTTTATCTCCTTATTCTTCACTGATTTATTTATTACTATTGTCTCACGGTTTTGTTTATTATTATTGTTCCCCTCTATCTCATTCCTTCCCCTCCATTTCCCTATTTCACTCTACTATTTTATCTCCCAACTGGTTCTATGCTTCCATACTCCCCTTTCACATGATATTGACCCTGTCTACTGCCTCTACTTCTGGACTCTCCCCCTTCTCCCATCTTCCTTCCCCCTTAACGCCCCCCACTTGAGCCTCCTCATTGCACAGCCCCAGCTCGCATTTGGGGATATTATCTTTCACTGACGCCCCACCGCGCCCACTCTTTTAGTCCCCATCCCCTCTGTGTCCCACCCCAATCACCCTCCCGCACATCTTCCCCTCGCCCCCGTGACCACTACAGTTGAACCATCATTCCTCCCCTCAACCATTCTCTCATGACACTGGATTCACCCATCACTAGGCATGTCCCAAGCTCTTGGTCCATCCTTTACCCCCCAAACCTTTCCAAACATGGCAAGAAAAACTTTAAACACAAACTTCTAATATACCAGCAAGAAACCTTATTTGCTGACAACTACCTTAGGCTAACCTCCATCATAAAAACTAACTACATCTTCAACTCTAAACGCCCCTCTAAATGGAAAAGTATCTTTCTCCTCCAACCTCCTATCAAGAAATCCTGCAAAATCCCTTATGGTCTGAAACTATCCACCACTCCTTCCCCCACATTTCCTGGCAAAACCGACATCTCTATTTTCAAATCAAGAAATATCCCTATACAAGCTTCCGAAAACCACCTCGCCATTTTTTAACACCACTTCAGCTCCTTATCCCAATATCTACTACCTACCCTTACCTTTAACCTCTCAGCCTCCCAAACGCAGGATGCCTTTTCATCCCCTCCCACCCCAACCCCAACCCATCCGTTCCCTGACTCATTAGTCATCAATAAATTCCCTGTTGTATTCTCCCCAGGCCTCATTCGCATCCCCCCTATTCCTGACTTTCTTACAACTCCTTCAGCCACCCAAACCCCCCTCCTCCTCTTGTACCCCCGATCCTCCAACAGATCACTGACACAATATCAACGGAAAAAATATTGAGCTACACAAAAATCGATGTTGGAATATCGGAAGCAAGAACATCAACAGCAAATCTACAACATGGTAAGTTAAAAAATATTGAAAAAAAAATATCGAAGTTAAAAATATCGTAATTAAAAATATCGTTTTTTTTATTTTTAAAAACATGTAAAATAATGTAAATAATACTTATAAACCAAATGAACATAGTTAAAAATAATTAGTAATGTTTAAAATTAATAAATAATACATATACAATAATATAACATTAATTAAACATATATAAAAAATATAATATATACTTACCTAATAATAACTTTTAATAATTATTTTAATAACTTATAAATTATTAGAAAGTATTATAAATTACAAATACATCTACACACACCAAAAAATAGCAAATAATTATATTTAATAAATGTAATACATTAAAAAAAATATACACTTTCAATATTTTTTTAATTAATAATATACTACATTATCAAAAATAATAATAAAAATATTAAATAGCTAAATAAATACAACTACTATTCAAAGTCCCAAAAAAACTACAGTAATGATAACATTAGATAGTGTAACACTTAAAATTACTATTCAGAAAATGCAACAGTGGGGAGAGCGTTGGATAGCGTAGGGATAAAAATTACTATTCCAACTCCAGAGGGGGCAACAGTAGGGAAAGCGTTGGATAGCATAGGGGTAAAAATTACTATTCCAACTCCAGAGGGCGCTACAGTAGGGAAAGCCTTGGATAGCGTAGGGGTAAAAATTACTATTCCAACTCCAGAGGGCGCTACAGTAGGGAAAGCATTGGATAGCGTAGGGGTAAAAATTATTATTCCAACTCCAGAGGGCGCTACTTTAGGGAAAGCGGTGGATAGTGTAGGGGTAAAAATTACTATTCCAACTCCAGAGGGTGCTACAGTAGGGAAAGCGTTGGATAGCATAGGGTAAAAACTAATATTCCAACTCCAGAGGGCGCTACAATAGGAAAAGCGTTGGATAGCGTAGGGGTAAAAATGACTATTCCAACTCCAAAGGGTGCTACAGTAGGGAAAGCGCTGGATAGCGTAGGGGTAAACATTTATATTCCAACTCCAGAGGGTGCTATAGTAAGGAAAGCGTTGGATAGCGTCGGGATAAAAATTACTATTCCAACTCCAGAGGGGGCAACAGTAGGGAAAGTGTTGGATAGCGTAGGCATAAAAATTACTATTCCAGCTCCAGAGGGTGCTACAGTAGGGAATGCGTTGAATAGCGTAGGGTAAAAATTATTATTCCAACTCCAAAGGGGTCCACAGTAGGAAAAGCGTTGGATAACATAGGGGTAAAAAATACTATTCCAACTCCAGAGGGTGCTACAGTAGGGAAAGCGTTGAATAGCGTAGGGTAAAAATTATTATTCCAACTCCAAAGGGGTCAACAGTAGGAAAAGCGTTGGATAACATAGGGGTAAAAATTACTATTCCAACTCCAGAGGGTGCTACAGTAGGGAAAGCATTGGATAGCGTAGGGGTAAAAATTAATATTCCAACTCCAGAGGGCGCAACAGCATGGAAAACATTGCATAGGGTAGGGGTAAAAATTACTATTCCAACTCCAAAGGGTGAAACAGTAGGGAAAACATTGGATAGCATAGAATTTAAATATAATAAATAATTTAATGTTTTAATAACTCTACATCATTTACAAATACCCATTAATAATTATTAAAAACATAATTACAGTTAAATAATTATTTAACAATAAATTAACAATAAATATCAATAATTGATAATTAATAAATATTAGTCACCAAATAATAAATATTGAACAATAAATATTTTTCTTTGCACATTTTTTTTAATTATTTAAAATTAATTCACAATTAAAAAATATTAAACAATACAATTATTTTTCATACCAAATAATACTTTTTATGAAACATCGATTACCAATTTATTACAAATAATTTCCAATTAATAAAAAAATTTACCAATTAAAAACAATATTTACCAATTAACAAAATTGTGAATGTCCTAAAAGCCAAGAGAACTTACTGGGCGAAACGACGCCACACCAGCTTGCCAAATCTGTCCAAGATCGCCATTTCCGCCGACCGCGCTGCAGCTCCACCGTTGAGTACCTCCTCCCCCCGCCGCAGCCTCACAACATCAGCGCTGCCGCAGTGTTGGGGGAGAGGAAAAAACTACATTTCCCAGCGGCCTCCGCGACCGGAAGTCGCGTCGAGGCGGAGCGCGCCAGGAGGCGCTTAAAAGCAGCCTTCACCTGCGGAGGAGTGGGTGAATGTCCTAAAAGCCAAGAGAACTTACTGGGCGAAACGACGCCACACCAGCTTGCCAAATCTGTCCAAGATCGCCATTTCCGCCGACCGCGCTGCAGCTTCACCGTTGAGTACCTCCTCCCCCCGCCGCAGCCTCACAACATCAGCGCTGCCGCAGTGTTGGGGGAGAGGGAAAAACTACATTTCCCAGCGGCCTCCGCGACCGGAAGTCGCGTCGAGGCGGAGCGCGCCAGGAGGCGCTTAAAAGCAGCCTTCACCTGCGGAGGAGTGGGTGAATGTCCTAAAAGCCAAGAGAACGTACTGGGCGAAACGACGCCACACCAGCTTGCCAAATCTGTCCAAGATCGCCATTTCCGCCGACCGCGCTGCAGCTCCACCGTTGAGTACCTCCTCCCCCCGCCGCAGCCTCACAACATCAGCGCTGCCGCAGTGTTGGGGGAGAGGGAAAAACTACATTTCCCAGCGGCCTCCGCGACCGGATGTCGCGTCGAGGCGGAGCGCGCCAGGAGGCGCTTAAAAGCAGCCTTCACCTGCGGAGGAGTGGGTGAATGTCCTAAAAGCCAAGAGAACTTACTGGGCGAAACGACGCCACACCAGCTTGCCAAATCTGTCCAAGATCGCCATTTCCGCCGACCGCGCTGCAGCTCCACCGTTGAGTACCTCCTCCCCCCGCCGCAGCCTCACAACATCAGCGCTGCTGCAGTGTTGGGGGAGAGGGAAAAACGACACTTCCCAGCGGCCTCCGCGACCGGAAGTCGCGTCGAGGCGGAGTGCGCCAGGAGGCGCTTAAAAGCAGCCTTCATCTCCCGCGTCGCGGGAGCACGCGGGGCAGCGCCGGGCTAAGCCCGGGCAAAGGGCGGGCCCTCTACGGCCCTCCAAGGCCTGATAAGGCCGGGCTGGGCCACCCCCATTAAGTGTCCTGCACAGCAATACACCTTTCCGGCTTGTGACGATGCCTAAATCAGGGACTGAAGGCCACAAAGCTGTTGAAGGGAGTTCAATCCAGGGACCATTGGATAAATTCTTCGCCAAAGCAATGGGAGAAAAAGATAGAGATCTGGCCCTGGCCGAGCGCCGTATCGCACGGCGACAATCCATAGAGCAACCTAAAAACACCATCCTAGATCCTTGTTTGATACTTACCCCCGAGCCTCTCCCGTTAAACTCGACCCTGGAAAACACAGACGGGGACCCATTGAACACAGATAACGTTCCATTATTGTTTCAATCTTATTTCTCCCCGAACAATGGTACATCCACTCCATCCCCTTTACAATTGGCGAATAATACAACCACTGCATCCATTGATCTTATTGATCTGGTCACTCAAAACTTGCCAAAGACTGCTGACTTTGTTCCACCAGATATAATAGTAGTTCCGTCCCCCCTGGACACACAAAAGTTAACCATGTTTCAACCATTACCCGTTGTATTAAGGCCAGATAAATCCTTACCTACCAAAAATGTACCTAAAAAGAAACAGGCTATCATCCGATCTCCACCTAAAAAACGACGAAAAAGAGCCCCAGCAAAAGGGATTCCAAAAACTCAAACATCGGCTAAGGATCAATTAACCAAAGAATTGTTACAAATTGTAGAGGGAACACCCATTTTACCGCGGGAAACACTTACTTCCTGTGTCCCCCCTACAATTAAGGATTTTGTGGACGCAATGGAGCACCTTATCAAGGCACTATTAATACCAATCCTTGAGAGAGTGAAGAGAATAGGTATCCAGCTGGACACTCTTTCAGGAACCCAGACACAAAACCAGGCTGGTAAAAGGGCCCAGGAAGCTCCTTCGAGCTTCAATAATGGAGATAAAACCCAGAGCACAGTAAAAACCTCCATGCCCATAATTAAGCCCACTTCTTTGATAGCTGGAGAACAAAAGACTAATAAAGAACAAAAGACCGCGGTCCAAAAGTCCAAGAATGACATGACCCCTTCTAATCAACAAAAAACCCAACCATCAGACCCAACTTATAAGACGGCATTAAAACAAAATTCAGTTCCCCTCCCAAAAGCGCCTCCTAATACTCAGGCGCAAATGCTACAAATAAACTCCCTTATGGCTTCGGCAAAAATGGGCAACATCCAGCCCACACTAGAAAAAAATAAACCTGCCGTACAATATGAAAAACGTCCACGTGAAAGGTATGCTGACCTTCCCCCCGAGGCATCACAAAACGTTATAGTATTAACGGGGGTCTTACCATTATCCGCTATAGGAGGTCATGAAAATCACCATAGCCTAAAAAATAAGGTGATTTTCTGGCTCAGTGAGAACAGACCCCTACCTCCCCACATAAACGGCGATATAATAATGGTAAGGAGAACTAACTGGGTCGGTATTCGCCCTAAAGATATTGATGGGGACGTTGTAATTGTCACATTCAAAGACCCAAGGGTCATTACACATATCACAGATTGGTTTTCTGGGTTTAGCAAGGGTCCAATATCGCCTAAACCTCTGGCTTACTTTTACCCTGAATCTCTAATGCCGCCTAAGCCACATCAATCAAAAATTTACTATGACAAATCCTCACTGGCACAGCCTAGAAGACCACTTTATGGCAGATATCCCACAAGGCACCGAGTAAGGGATCAGACATCTTTCCCTTTTACTGACTATAGGCAACTGCCGACACTACGATATAACCCAGCGGGTTATGCTCAACCTTCCCCATTCATAAATCCGTCCTGGGACTTTCCCTGCCATAACTTTTATGAGCCACTCTACGGTCTTGATGATGTAGAGTGACTCTTTCAAGGCAAAGAAGAAAACCAGGGTAGTATGTATGCTGTAAGATCAATTGACCATCTCAACGCCATTCAGGATGATCTGGGTGTTGGGCTTGACAAAAACCTTTCAGTTAATGGGGCTAGAAATAGAGAAAAATTTATTGATAGGGAAAAAGTAAAAAGTGCACTATGTTTAGGCCCAAAACCCACTGACAACGTTCCCTCGTCACAATTGAGACTCAGGAATAAAACTTCCTATTTGCATTTCCTCTCTTGGAACTTGGCGGGACTTTCCTCAAAAGTTACATTACCAGACTGGATAAAGTGGGTTAATCAGTATTCCATCCTGTGCTTTCAGGAAACTTGGGTGATTTCTCCTATCCATCTACAGGGTTTTCAAACATTTCATTCACCTGCGTCTGTGAGTAAGCAGGGCAGACACAAAGGGGGACTTTGTACGTATATTAGTGTAGCAGTTGCCAACAGGATTAGAAAAACGTTACTTAGGGACTCATTCCAAGTAATTGTCATGGATATCGCCCCGTCTCTCTCACTGTTAATTGTTAACTTTT